>NC_090203.1:23026190-23126190 GCF_033026475.1 Channa argus
TTTATTCTAGTGTAATCTAATTGTTTTGTCATACACTGGTGTACTGTAACATACAGAGATGTGCATAGACATTTTGGGGATTTCAGATGGTCAAGCTATAACAGGAGCTCCCCCTTTTACCAGCAGGTATTTCTGAATAACAGTTTTGTTTAATTAAGCACCACAACTTTTACTCTCTACTGTCCCTGAACACATCGCACCATAGCAGCTAATGAGAGCATGTATTGCTCCATTGTGTTATTTTTCTAAAAGAAAACCTGTGCATAAGGGCAGATGGTGAATCTACTTGTGACAAGGAGAGAAGAAATATTTGATTTCCAGGATCTGGTATAGTCTGTAATTTGTGGGCATAAAGGAGCCACTGTTGATAAGCAGGAAGATGGCTGGACTTCCAACTAGATACTCCTACTAGTTATGGCTTAAATCCATGTACGGCAATTCCATGATGTGGGGGCATAAACTGTTTTGCACTGCGTACAAAGTTGTAGTGACACCCAGACTAAAGTCATTGATTGACAAACACTTTTTTACAGCAAAACACCTGGAGAATGACTGAAACAAACTAACAGACCAAGACAAATCACCGTGACAGAGGCTGCTGCATCCAGATCTATTGCAAGTGCTGAAAGAATCAAGGTGAGTTAGATTAGATATGCATGGTTAGTGGTAACATAAGTCACAAAGTAAGAGAGGCAAACTCACCTCTTTGCACGACACAGTGTGTGTGTGTGTGTGTGTGTGTGTGTGTTTGTGTGCTACTGAGAACAGTCAGAACAGTATTCTCCCTGGAAACTGTTGCCTTTGATTTTGGTGAATTATACAAACTAATAATAAAAAAATTAACATGCTGGCCGCCTCAAACTCAGTTCTGGCCCTGATCTGGCCACACCTTTGAAAATAGTCTGGAATTGCCACTGGATGTAATTAATGACTTTGAATCAAGGAGGACAAGAATGCAGGTTAGTCTGTGTTTCTTTTTTTTGTTTGTTTGTTTAAAAATTAGTTTGTTATTCTATGCGGACGATGATCTGCTGTGGAGACCCTGAACTCACGGGATAAGCCGAAAGGACAAAATAAAATTCTAATTGTGTATTTGTATGATATACTATTTCTAAAGATGACCTTTTTTGTGTGACTTGTGTGTGTCTTGTGTGTGTCTTGTATGTGCCTGTGGCACCAAATAAGCTGGAACCTCCACCCAAAATAAAGACCATTTAAAATTTTAGAGCCTTTACTCCTTTCACTAGTCTCTCACTATTCAACAACTGTCCAGACAAACATAGCATAGCATTATTAGAGAGCGACCATTAGATTAAATTAAATGTGTTGGACATATTTAATATTCAGACAGTCAATCAAGAAAAGTTTATTATATCAAGTTAATTTAAACACCACCGTTTCTTTAAAGAATTGTTTTTTTTTAACCCATTTAAAAAACATCTTTGTAAGAAGAAATTTCATATAAATGAGAGGGACCAAAGCCTGTTCATATTGCGTTAACGGATGCACTGCAGTCTCTTAATTCAGTCTTAATTTAAACCAAGAAATACACAGAGGGCGTGTGTCTTTTCTGTTTTTGTGTGTGTGTCTTTATGAATGTATTTTTTTTAGGTCAGGTTTCTACGCAGACTGAACCGCAATCATCCAGACTAATAAAATGTTAGTGAATAAAAACCATCAAGTCATGATACAGAGACACACACACACACACAGAAGTGGGAAAGTTGACGAGAAAGTCAGCGAGCAGACTGGTGTATTATTAGCTACAGTTATGTGTTCTCGTCTACCAGGTTGAGCTGTGTGTCTGGTCCACACAGCTCACTGTACAACTGCTTCTCAGAGCCAGACGTCTGTGTCCATCTGTTCGTTTGTATTTCAGCCTCTTTGTTCTTGCGTGTTTGTGTGAGAGAGAGAGAGAGAGACTGTAACTGACCGACAGTATGCGTGTACTGCGAGTGCATGTATATGTGTGTGTGTGTGTGTTTCACCGGTTGCCAATTAGCGGCTTCTCACCTCTCGAGGCGAGAGGCTGAGTGTGTGTGTTAGACAGAGGAGGGATACTTGATGGGGCTTGTCTGCAGCTGACGGATCAGCCTTAACCTGAACTCTCACACTCGTGCCCTCTTTCTCTCTCTCACAAACACACACACACACACACACACACACACACACACACACACACACACACACAGTCTTAGCACTGAAACTACAGCTCAAATATACACACATGCAAGACGTGTGCTCCAGCCAGTTGTTGATAATACAGCCTTGTCTGTCTCACAGTCCATGTGACGCACCGACATTTGACAGCATTGTGTTGCAAGGCAAAGGCGCAAGACTGGCAAAGACAAGTGCCAGCCTGCAATAGTGTGTGTGTGTGTTTGTGTGTGTGTGTGTGTGTTTGTGTCTGCAGTAACTGCTTTCTGTTTGACTGTATGGAGTAAAAATAATAGCATAACAGACCGAGGAGATGCTGTGGCAGCCTGGTGTGTACAGAATAAATCTTTCAGACATTGTTCAGTTTTCTCTCTTTAGAACAGTTTTCTTCATGTAATCATCCTAAACAGATTTGTCATTCCGCTCTATAATTAATCAAAAAAAGTTCATTATACTGCAAGCATGTTTTCTGTGTTTAATCTGCTCTACAATTTAAAAAGTTGGGGGAAAAACACCACTATTTCTTTAAATAATTTGGCAACCCATTTAAAAAACATCTTTGAGATACGTTTTTTTTTTTTTTAAAAAAGATTTTTTTTTTTGTTTTGGCTAAATTAAGAAGAGGAGTTTTCACATCTCTGTTTCAATTTTAATATTTTTACCATTTCTCCTCAGCTGGAACCAATCATCATGCTGAGTTCTGACTAAATGCATCCAAAAGATGTTGTGCTTGTCAAACTGGGGATCAAAGTGCTGTGTAAAACCTTGTGGGGGGAAAATCTGTGGTTTTATGATGAAATGATACAGTTCTAATAGGTGATCAAAGAACTTCTCTGCCCAAATGTGGTGTATTTTTCTTCTGTGCCTCTCTGCAGAAATCACAGTACTTGGTGCATATTCTGTCATTGGACAGTTCAGTGACTGCACACAGATCAGCCTTACACAGATCCGAATTTCATGCTTTGTGCATTAAGGCTTAGAAATTAACCAAAAAATACATTTGATTAATAATGACTCAAATCTATTTTTGCACATTATGTCCACAAGAAGGGAAATTGATTCGATAGGAAACAGTTTTTTGTTTTTATTTCAAAGTATTTATTATATTGTGTCTTTTAAAAGATTTACATACCAATGCATCACCTAATAAACAATAATGACAAATGTTGTAGTGCAGTTGTTATTTTCTATCAAATAATAATTGTCTAGTCGATTTTTTTTTTTTAACACAATGTTATGACATGATCAAATTTAGAATATTTTTGATAACCATGTTGGGCAGATGACTTTGACACAGCTTTTAAGAGTTTTGTTTCTTAATAGAAAAAAAGCCAGTTGCACTTGAATTTGGTTGTGCAGTCACAAAGTCATGTTGGCCATGCTGTCATCTCATCCAACCGAATTCTGAAGTCCATCACTCTGAAAGGTCTGATGATTGGATTTACACAGTGCCGTCGTCGAATCCTTCAAGACATTACTTGTAAACGCTTTCATTTGAATGTGAGGGACCAAAACCTATTCATGTGAGGTTATGGTGACTTTGACGTTTGACCACCGTAGCCCAAGCAGTTCATCCTTTATCCCAAGTGGACGTCTGTGTCGATTTTGAAGAAATTCTCTTTGGGCATTCCTGTGGAAGTAACCTGACAACATAATGCCAGCTGAAGCTGTTGCTGATGTGGACACATAAAAACAAAAGTAAATTAATAACAGACTGTATCTGGTGGAGAACATCACCACAAACATTTATTCCAAAATACCATTTGTCACCAATGAATGAGATCTGTTGTCTGTTGCTTTATGGGGAACCTGCTTGCCAGCTCTCATGCCCTTATGAGCAATCGAGAAAGTGCAGTATTAAGTTGTTAATTCGTTACTTAAGAAGCCCCAGAAACAACCAAAAAGTGCTCGAGACAGTGATTTTATATTGATTTACTCTTGGAGGCGGGTTTCGCAGAAGACTTTTAAATAGTTTTGTCAAACAATGCATCGACTTACTGCTGGAGTGCTTTTTATGCAGTTTATTATTGTTTGTACAGCTTCCTTGAACCACAGAACCCAACGATTTAATAATTAAGCACAGTCTCTAGATAGGAGACAAGACTTGGAATCTGTTGTGTCGTTCTTCCATTTTACTCTTAATTAAAGATTTACATGCTCTTATAATACGTAGTGTTTCATAGGGTTGCATACAATGACTTTCATGGAAAGCTGCAAAACTAAAGTAGTTTCAACATTAACATCTTGGTCAGTGGAGGAAAAAGTTGCATGTCATTTCCAGTAGCTTGATGATGAGGGGGATGTACCCTTCCTGAGGAATGCTGCACTGAGTGCTGCTCTGCTCTTGTTTGGTAATTCAATAGACTTTGCTACAGAGGCTGTTACATGAGCCACACACACCTGATTATGTCTGCATTTGTCTGTGTGGGCGCTTCTCTTAAGAGTGTGCACAGCTGGGTAATTTACAGCTGTAGTGTGTGTGGATGTACATGTCTCTGTGTTTGTGCACTTAAAATAGCCCATGAGGTAGTGCTTGTTCTCATGGTGCTAGTCTGGGACGTCTTCAGCCTGCCTTTTTCGGAGCACTGTGCCACGGAGCATTGCTCTCTCTCTCTCTCTCTCTCACATGTTAGCAGGCTGTGCTCTCTGCATTATTTATGCAGACTGTGATGGGAATATGCAAGGCCATAGGCTAAAAATCAGGTGGAGTGAACTCTGGTTGAACTTCGAGAATCGAGTGCGAGACGACAGAGACGGGGCCCTTCCTGGTTTCTGTCTAACACAGAGAGAGCTAAAAGACAAGCTGATGCTGGTGACATGACAAGTTTACCACTGCTTTTTAATGAGCTTGGGTCTCGGAGAGATACGAAGATGATTATATTTGGCTCACAGGCTTGAAAAGCTCCAGACAGTCTGGTTTAATGTGAACAAAAGGCCTACAAAAAAACTTTTTAATAATAAAAAAAAAAGTCCTGCTGTAAGAACAATAAAGGCCACAACATTAACAGCATCTTGTGGTTTTAATTGGGCGTGACCCCATATATGTGTTTTTTCCCCAGAAGCTTATTATTTATTTTTAGTTTTTTTAAATAATTTTTCCTTTTTCTTTTTCCTTTCAGCTTATCCCGTGAGTTCAGGGTCGCCACAGCCGATTTTGTCTGTCAGTTTTTACGCCGGATGCCCTTCCTGATGCATGGGCTGTTAGGGGTTCAGTTTCTTGCCCAGAGACATTTCGACATATAGCTGAGACCGGGGATCAAACCATTGACCCTGTGGTCCGTGGACTACTGCCTTACCAACTAAGCAACAGCCGCCCCCTTTTCCCCAGAAACTGATGTGTTCCCTAAAATATTAATATAAATAATATTAGCTGCCTTCTAATGATACACCGTATATTTAGACGGACTACAGTATATGTAATAAATAATGAATGTGGGGGGGAAAAACAGCAGTGCAGGCTAATCAGACAGTCTTGAAGGACCTACTTGATCCAAATACTAGAAGTTTCCAAAAATGGTTTGCTAGCTTAAATTATCAATATGATTAAAAAAAGAAATACTACCATGGAGAATGTGGCTCTTGTAACTCCTCTAGGATCAGGATCCAGCCCATGGTGGATTATTTGGATCTACAGAAACCTCAGTTCTCCTGAGGCTGTGCCGTGGTGACGCTGAGTGTTTGCTTCAAAAAACACAAACTACAAAAAAACAACATAACAAACAAGGGACTGGTGGTTTTAACATTCATTAATGATGAATGAAAAGAAGATGTTTATCATTTTAACTAAGAGCATTGTCACTACTGGCTAAAAACCATCTGCTTGTCCCTAAATTGTATTTTCCCGAGCAGCAGAAAGCTGCAATGCAGAGCTGCTTTTGCCGAGAGCAGCATGGCTGCAAACCTAGCAGTTGACATAAAACATGCTAAAAACAATGAACTAAGACGAGAATTTGAATCATACTGAGGAGATACTTAAAAAAAAAACACACCAAGATCAGATGAGGTGCTGTGGTGGGTGGGGGTCAGCATAAGCACAGTGAACAGTATGTGGCTACTCAGTGTTCTGACACTTCTCAGTCATGTCCAGCACCAAATCTTCCCAAATTGTACATTAAAACCACGAGGTGGTGGTAATAATGTGGCTCACCTTTTTCCGAATTCAAGCAACAAGACTTAGTGGGCAGTGGGCATAGAAAACAATCGTCCCCTTAGAAGCAATTTTTTATAACACTGAACCGTAGTCAATTTAATAAGAATTTTTGTTTTTACACAAATGTACAAAAAGCCTGTTTCGTGTCAAAGTGAAAACAGGTGTAAAGAAAGTAATCCAAAATTGAAAATTTGAAATAAGTGATTGCATCAAGATTCATTCCCTTTAAAGCAGGGGTCTCAAACTCAAATTACCGCGGGGCCGCAGGAGGCAGAGTTTGGGTGAGGCTGGGCCGCATCAGGTATTCCACAAAAAAAGCTTTGTCTACGTAATCTAATCTTCTCAAACATCACTACTAACAGTTCTTTAACTTCAATGGGTTCTGCTGAACATGAACGGTTCTGCTGAACATGAACGGTTCTGCTGAACATGGCTTCTCTTGCTTACTTCTTGCTGCCAGCTCTTCGTCTCACATAGCTGAGCCACATTTGGCTTGAGGGAGGAACCAGTTGAGACCCTCAGTATGGCTTGAAGATGATCGTCTGTAAGTCTTGGACTTATTGTAGTTTAAGTTGGAGCATTTTGCACAAATATATTCTCCCAAAAAGGCACAGGCTCAGGGGAGCCAGGGGTCAATTCTTTCAAAAATTGCCCAAACTTGTCTGCTTTTCCACTCACCTCCCTGAACTTGGCTTTAAGGTCAGAGTGGAACTGCAGGTCGATGAGCTCCATTTGAAGCACAGGATGGGCATCTTACACATTAAAGAAGAAGGAGTCATGTCTTTCATAATGGCATGAACATCATAACATTTGTAGATGGTAGAAAGTACCAGGATAGCCAGCGCAAAAAAAAGGCGACTGCTACCGGGCTGTTTATTATCAGCTGGGACAGTGGGACACCATTATTTACTTATTCTATAAAACAATGGGATGCAGCCACGGAGGCGTTATTTACTGATTTTTATTTTCTATAATAACCCCATGGATTCAGCGGTACGTCCTACCCAACACCAATGTTCCGTTGACTATATAACCGAGGCAGGTAAGCCCCTGATGAGGCTCCAGCCTGACTCCGTAGTGGGACGGCTGGCAGGAGCTGGCTGAATTGGCCCCATCGGAGGTCCGCTGCCCTCGGTGACATTATCAAGCGGAAAATCGATGTTGGACGTTCGTCCAGTTCGAAGTCAAACTCAGTAAGAAGTAGTTATTCTATCATGGCTATGTGATGTTACACAGGCGCCTCCATAGCCGTGCAAAGTTTCTCTGCTTGCATCAGGCTCGGCCGACGGCCCGCCCCCGGGAGCCATATACTCAAATCCCGTAATTTCCATAATGTTCAGTACCATCTTCATTTAGGCCTTATCTGCTCACTCCTGAAGAGTGTTGGAGGATTTTTCCTAATAATGGAGACATTTCTTCTGTCCTCAGCCGTTGAGCTCTTCATTTGTTTGCTGGTCTCTTTGTGAATATTATGCAGAGCTCTGTGTTCCTAATTATGTTCCTACAGTTGATTTTGCTCCTTGTTTCTCACTCTCATACTGGCTTCTTTGACCTTTGACTTTGGTCCTCGTGTTGATAAACAGCAGCAACAACTTCCAGAGGTGATTGGAAGACGAGAGCCAAGGTGCTGGGATGATGCCGACTGCCTGCATTAAGTAGGTACTGAAAAAGCATCCGAGCTATTGCAAACACATGTGAAGCCATGTGTCCCAAACGTTAGCACCCTGAAATGAAAGCACACAGCTGTTATTTCTACATTGTAAAACCCATCCATCTCTTAGTTAGAACAGTTATTCTGTAGAGGGTTGCAGGGATGCTGGAGCCAGCCCCATCTGTCGGTGAGTTAGATCCACAGTAACCCTGGACAAGTTGCCATTAAATGTTGGAAAGGTAATTAAAGAAATCAGCAAAAATTTAAGATTTGTGGGAGGATACTGATAAAAATGTCGAAACTGCAAGTCCTTTTGTTTGAACTCATGTCATTTATATGTTGTTCTGTGGTAAATTATTATAATACAAAGCTGATTTGATTTGATTTGATTTTCACCATAGAAACCCGACTGCTTTCGAAGTGAAAGAGATGATCTGTTGATGTGTGATTGCCAGCCTACTTTATACCTATGATTATATATTCCTTCTAGTCCAGTCCTGTTTCCCACTGTGGTGCAGTACAAGGTTACTGCACAACACTGGACACAAAATATGCCCTTATCAGTTTGCAGGCCTTGCTTGTTCATAGTGTGCCTCTATTGAATACTGTTTAATAGAGGCTCTGAATTTAAATCTTTGAAATGTAAAATTTTGAAATGCATGCTTTCGTGATCAGAGTTCAGCTATCATACAAATCTGAACTATGATACAGAAGGTGTATTTTTATTATTATATCTGGACATTAAGATGTTCTTCAACTTAAAGAAACTTGCAGATACTTTGAAATTGGTTGTGCCGATGCAGCATGAATGCTGATTAGTAGATGATCTAGCTTTGTGCTCAGCACTGGAGAAACATATTTAAATTAGGAAAAAAAATTTAAAAAAAATTTGTTAAAAAATACAAAACACGATAATTGTTTCTTTTAGTGCTATTAAATGTTTTAAATTTCTCTACCGCTGCACGATGTGTTTTGCAGAAGGTGTTCAAGTCCAGTTGAAAGTGTAGGTCACTTGTAGGTAGACTTTGATTGAATTACACTGTTATTTCTCATATGACACAGTCATTACCATAGGTAACATATCAGTTTTTATAAAGGATCAACTTTGATGACAGTATAATTCTCAATACACGATGCTCAAAACATTTAGTGCTCAGCACTTAATGCATGTCGGGGATAAAATCACTCAGATTTTCATTATTACTGTGTTGATTTCTGCTATGAGATTTTACTATAACACAATTGAAAATTACGCGGTATTTTAATGTGCTCGCACATTAGGGAGGTCATCACTACCAATGGCAACCAATCAAGCAAGTTCATTATTAAACATTGTCAAACACAATGAACCACAATCACGGCAGTAAAACAATGCTGGAACAGGTGAAATCAAATTTATGTCCATAAATGAACTGTCCTGTGTCTGCTCCCAGGAAGAGTAGTGTCAGTCGTGTTGGTGATATTCCACAATAGCTAACTCCACATTAAGGGTTGTGGTTGATCATATCCTGCGCTCTGTGTTTCTACATGCAGATGAGCATTTAAGCACACAAACAGATGGCTGTAGAACAGGTATGATTTATCATTGTGTGCCGCATAAGGTTGTGTGTGCACAGCTTTGAGAAACACATTTTTTGTTCATATGCACAAACATCTAGAAGTCTCCGCTTTAATAAATAAGGGCCCCTGGTTGGTAAAACAAATACATAGAAATAAATAAAGTCTTTAAGAAGTGGTTCATCTAGTTAACCTATTAAATAAAACCCAGAGTATATAACCTACTTTATGTCATGGAGCCAAATGATACTATGATAATTTAGCCACAACTTTAGTCTCAAAAGTTGTTTTAAATTTTTTACAATGTTTGTATTTATCTTGTGTAGTACTGTATTATATTAGCAGGACAGATTACAACAGTTTTCCTGAACCAGAGATTTCTCCCAGGCCAGATCCTCCGACGAATGAATTGTAATAATCTGTCCTGACGACTGAAATTACTGAATTGAAAGTGTATTATTCTCTGTGAACTTGACTGTGAAATTAAAGTAAGAATTAGAAAATGCATTAGAATTCATGCTGTTCTGGAGTTAAAAATATCCTACCTGTTACTAGGCAGCTGTACTTTAAGAAGTGTGAACATTTTATTGTGTGTGAATGCATGTAATGGGGGATAATGAGTCCAGGGGTGTATTTAGTGAATGGGGGCCTCAGGCAAATTCCACACATAAGGCCTCCCTTGTGCTTTATTCCCACACTTTCCCCGAGTATCTTTTTGGTAAATACATAATACAATATTGGTAGATCCAAGTTTTGAGTATTATTATTTGACTGTTACTTACTAACGTAAAAACACAACTTTTACTTCTACTGCAACATTTTTGATCAAACCCCTTAAATCAAAGCTGACAGTCCACACTTTAAGCTAATCTTTATTATTTTGTTTCACATCCACTTGTGGTGACATATATAGCCAAAATAGTAATTTGTATGTTTTAAATATTTTGGTATATTTCTTGGTTGGGAAGCTTTAGGCAAGAACTAATGATAAAGTTTGCCCCCAAGCCGGTGGGGATTGATATAGGTTATGGTATGACTGGTGTGTGTGTGTGTGTGTGTGTGTGTGTGTGTGTGTGTTAATGAGAGATTATATGGGTTGCTGTGGGCTGTTGGTGGAGGCTTTTGGAGGTTAGTTCAGGTTACGGGTTGGTGTGGAGGAGGGGTAGCCTCAGAGTCACTGCCAAGACCTTCAGGGAAGTTTTTTTTTTTTTTTTTACTGGCTCTGAATCCACAGCTTTAATTGCTGGGAGTCTTTGTGAATACCAAAGGGACAGCACTAACTCACTCCCTTTGTTCTAGTCTCTCACCCTATCTTTTTCTCCTTCAGTTCATGTCTGCTTTTCCTTTTCTTGCCCTCCTTTAGAGTCTGGTTGTGTTTGCATCTTTAACGCGATGCTGCAGGTAGGTGGTGCAGTGAGCAGCACTGTGAAGTCATTATGACTGGTACAAAAGTTGCACCATCCTGCAAAACTTCGATGTTTTTATGCTGCTTCATCAGCCAACAGTCCACTGCATGAAGTCCTATAAGTGGTGGATATCTTGGGTGAAGTTAAATCAGAAATGGGCTGCACTTTTATAGCCCTTTTCTACCTTATCAACACCTAGAGTGATTTGCACTGGTTCTCATTCATGCATCCATGGGGGAGCAGCCAGTTTGGGGTTCAGTGTCTTTCTCAGAGACACTTTAATGTGTAAAAGGAAGAGCCGGGATTTTAACCAACAACCCTGGGATCGTTGTCTGTGTCTCTGTGTTTTCATGGGACAAAGACGTTGTAGGCATTCAGTTCTCGAGGCTACTCACTGGGGAGCTTCAGATGCTTTTTTGGTGTTTGCAGTTACACCACTGGTAGGATCCCTGAAGGGATGGAATCTGGCTGACAGTCAGTTTGCATTAGCAGTCCCTCTTGGAGCTTACAGAACTTTTTTTGATTGCCGCATTTTGACAGTTAATTTAGAAAAATAGAATTTTGATTGATATTGCAGTATTTTTATACTGTTTTTAATTGCAAGCTCGCGTAGAATTTATGGGTGATATCTGAGTTAATTGTTGCAATTGTGACATTGCAAATTCCTGCAGACTGATTAATGTATTGCTGTATTGTGGTGAGTCCACAGACTCTTGTAATATTGAATACAATGAGTTATTTCAACTTCTTGTACGGCACAGCCACCATATTTCAATTCTGACACTAGCTTTTAATCTCCACAATTAATTGTAACATTTTAATTTTAATTTACAAACAGCACTGAGTTCAGTCTTGATCAAATTCTTTGCTCTTACCAGGACATTGGCTCAGTGTCCGACCAATCAGCGCACATTTACATCACTCATGGCTCCTACTGAGCTGAGAAACCACCTACTCTGAAGTCGGACGTTTACATTTCACAGTTCCAGCGGTGTAGACAGACAAAAAAGGGGAACTTCTGCCAACAGCTCTCCAAACTTTAACGGTGGCCTGGTAGCTCAATGGGTAGTGCAGCAGGATGGGATGCAGAAGTCCCAGCCTGCCCACCAGGTGTGTCCCTGAGCCGATACACTCAGCGTTAGCTCCCCGGGCCCACTGCTCTCCCCAGGGGGATGGGTTTATATATTTATTATATATATGTGCTCAATGTTCTTCTATCTATGACAATGTTCCTCGGGTCTGGTCTGTCCAGGGTCTACCCCTCCTTTCATCCAGTGACAGCTGGGATTAGCTCCAGCAACCCTGGTACAGATCTCTTTTTCTAGTGATCTTTAAAAGCATCTTTGATTTACCATCAGTGGTCATTTTGGGTGAAAAAGGTGAACTGCAAATACATTTCTTCACGCTTCTGGATTTGTTCCATAAATATTTACCCAGTCCAAATTTTTAGGCCCATAGGACACGTGAACTAGCACTGAATCATCTGACTTCCTGTCTACCTACACACATAGCTAGGACATAACAAACTTCTACCATGCTTTTCTGTTGGACAGAATGTCCCCCTACAAGCTCAGCTGTCCGCACCTAAAGAAAAAATACTTAATTTGGCTCAAATGTTACGTAAAAGTTACGTATTTTTTATTCTTTGCCAAAGTCGTTACGTCCAGGTTGGCCTTGCTACCAGTCCTCGGGCTTGGCTTGGGTCTGGCTTTCTGCTCATATGTGGAAGTTTAAATGGAATCGCTCCCTTCCTCCAGCAGTGACTCACTCTGCTGTAAATAATGGCACAAACTTACTACAGTACTGGGGAAACATCTGCTCATCTTATCACCTCTGCATTGTGTTAGCTTGTGTCTGTGGGTGGGATGCCACTTATTTGTGCAGAGCACTGCAGTTTTGTCTTGTCAACTGGCCAACTGTGACAGTACTTTCTGGGGCGTCAAGTTGAACAACACACTTGTGTACACACACACACACACACACACACACACAGACACACGAGGTGATGGAAATGCCATAAACCTGTCAGTGAGGCTGAAATAAGCTTAGTGCCACCAGTTGGGGGTGTACTCTTCAATGCACAAGTGCACTGTAAAATCCCATGGACTACACACATGCACAACCGCACAACTACTGAAAAAAGTGCCCATATATACATAATGTGTATATATAAAAGGTAATGTATTCAATATATACTTTTCAAAATATGTCATTCAGTTTAGATATTAAACTTTACCGTGGACAAAGGCTGCTGAAAGACAAAAAAACACAATGGTCCTAATGTTGAATGTGGAGAGAAATAGAGGCAGAAGGACGGATTTGTTACTGGTGTGTATATCAGCAGTGGCTGTGCTGCAGAGCAGGGACGTGGCAGTCTACTTGTCTCACACTGTGTGTGACGTGAGCAGATCATAGGACCTGCAGTCTGGTCACTGGCAGTCACCTCCCTTTTTTTTGTCTACCTGTCTCCAAAAACTCTCCATCCACTCTAGCTGTCTGCATGTCCATCTGTCCTTCTGTTTATCCTGCTTCTTTCATCTGTCTTTGTTCCCTAACTGTGTCTCTGTCCTGCTCAGTCACAGCTACTTGTTTTCCTGAACATATGTTAAGCTTTGCAGGCCATCTATCAATTAATTTTCAAATACTCATGCATACTTTTTGCTTAGAAGAGACCTGTAGCCTATGTGCTATGAAATGCAGGGGTCTTGAATAGGACTAAATGACATAAGACTATTGGTGAGAGCAGAAACATTTTAGAATGATTGGTTGCTTTTTAATTGTTAAACCATTTTCCACATAGTTGTCCCCGAGCAAGACAGTCCTACTGCACCGACTTTGGTTACCAAATTTAAACGGTGTTTCTAGACATTGCTCGGTGACGCTTTAGATTACAGCCCGCAACTTATTCATAACAGGGTGTATGTTGCAATTTTGCTATTATTTTTATTGCACTTTAAATCAGTTGAACTTTAAATCAGTTGAACTTTAGTGTTCTACTCAACTCAGGTGTGATAGGTTTAGAGTGGAGCCTCTTACCTTCTTTTTATCTGTAGTTACACTGTAGTCGCGCCGTATAATGTACTGTTTGGAAAGTACCCCTTTACTACAAAATACAAAAACATTTTTCTTCTATAGGCACAAACCAATTAAGATGTCATTAATATCAGCCAACTAGTGATGCTGGAATCTTAAGTAACAACCCGACACTCCCAGCACTTTATTTGTTCCACTTTAACGTTCCAAATTCAGACCTCCTCCTTACACCATTGCTCCAGACTATTGTACTTTAGACTCACCGTGTTTGGAAACTGAAATCTTCAGGGCTCTTGTCTTTTTTAGGATTTTCTATATATTTGGCTCTGTTCATGTGTCCTTGGCCAGACCTTTGGCCGCACTGCTAGTCCCCCGCTAGGAAGCATCCCCCTTTGCATGATGTGGCCATGCTGCATATTAGTAATGGTATTTATATTTTTTAATGGTCCTAAACATTCAGTACTGAAAACCGCTAATGTTCATAGTCTGTTGACCACAGTGACATTGACCAACTGTAGCTTGAAGTGAGTACAACTGTAGTAGGTCTTTGCGATATTCTGTTTCCTGCTTAAACGTGTTTGGTCATTGCTGATTGGAAAACTAGCGGAAAAGTGTCTGGAAATCTGTAGACCTGTTAGACTGTCCGTTGGCTAAGACCTGCTTGAATTTCAGGTATTTGAGCTGGTCCCAAACCTTTGTGGTTGCTCTGCTTCCTCCTACTATATGATGCTCTAAGTATGGCCCTCTTTCTGTGCTGCTATCAGGTGTGATCAACACCAAAGTGTTGAACATAATTCCTGCAGAAGACCCCGCGTGAGGGTCTCAGCGGGTGAGTGCACATCATCTGCAACAGTCAGTGTTTTCATATTAGTGCAAGCCTCGCTCTCAATGATGTTACCCTCTGACACTGCAGTTGGTGCTCTGGGTCAATCTCCAGGACATATGAAAGCTGCTGCAGTAGAAGGAAAGCTGGGAAAGTAAAACGCAACAACTCTGGGTTAAATGCTTACTATGTTCTGTGGGCCGATCATCAATACGAAGCTGTGTGCAGACCCATGTCCCACATGCATTAGACATAGTTACTGCAGAAATTTGTGCCAGGTGAACAGATTTTGGGTTTGTGAGAACCAGAGGTTAGAAGTGTAATAATTTAATGTAAAAAAGAATGCGAAAAAGTTATGTGCATCTACATATTCTCATGTTTATACTGAGAATATGTAGTTTTTTTGTGCATGGAATTTATCTGACATATAGAAACATGTTACTTTAGTCCTCAAATTCTTGCTCTTGCGTGTTTCGCCTGAAGCCCCTGTCACACAGTACATGAGAGGTACTCCGAAGTACTAACTGTGAAAGGTGCACTGGACAGTAATGTAATTGTTCTCAGGCAATAACTATTATTAGAATAACATAGTATTTCTCTCGTGTTGAGATGGGTGTGTTGAAGAACACGTTTTGAATACCTGAAGCAGTGTTACAGTGCCTTTAATGTCACTCAGCCACTATAATCTAATGGTATTTAACTCTAATATTATCCACTCGTGACACAATCAGAAGTGGAACAAAAAAAGCTTGTTTGAGTACCAGCATCTTCTATACTGCAAATTAGAACACACCAGCTAAGGTCAACTCAGTTTGGTCCACACCATAACATCCCATGCCATCTCATCCATGCCAGTTTGTACGAGTCTGTGCTCCAGCAGCATATGGCAGTACCATGCTGTCAGGGGAGCTTGTCTCCTGGCCTAGCCTCCCCAGCCCTGGGACAGATGGCCCTGGGCCCTAAAGAGCAACTGTGCTGCTCAAGATACTCAGCCGACTCCCTCTTACATTGGCTCCTCCTGCCTGCCTGGTGGCCTCTTTTCCTGCACTGCCTCTTCACATGCCAACACTCCCCTGTATGCTTGTGGACTGATTTTATTGGGTCTCTGTCCAAGCTGAGTGGAAAAGATACATTAAAATGAACAAAATCCACATGATTCTGTTGATGATGATTCTGTTTCTTACCTGTGCATACAGAGATTTTGATGATAATACACAGTATTAGCAGTATTCACAAAATAATTCACTAGCACAAAAATAATCTGTATTGTACTTTAGAGTTACTTAAACTGTGTAGCACTGAAACCCACCCACGTGAGTTATTACGAGATTTGTTTTTGCCATTTACAGATAATTGTTTGTACTCAATGTTCTCGTAGGTACAGACAAACTTCGCATGTGGTCCTTGTCAAGAGAAAACTGAAAGAAAGTGGCTTCAACTGAATTTAATGTAAAACTTCTGAAAAAATGGGAGGTTCCTTATATGGAAATTTACGGTGTTCAGTATGCTAATGATCAAACCTTGGCAATTTTAAGGTAATGTAGTTTGTCTTATGAGGGAATTTGGTGAATCTGAGCTCAAGATATCAAATATGTGGTCCATTGTTTTAATTAGAACACTGGATATGAAAACATTTGAAAATGAATGTAATTTTTCTCTTTTTTTTAACATATTCCTATGATGATTGTAATATTTTATTTCAACCATATCTTCCAGATTTACTTTGTGTCCGATTTCTGTGATGCACCATAGTAAGCAGGTTATTTGGGAGCCCGTCTGTGATTGTTGTCTTCGTTTCCTGCTAATGGACCAAGTAAACCTACTGCAGAGATCACACTCTTAGTCTCTTAGAGCCAAGACAGACCTGACTGTGCTGTTCATATATTTAAATCTGCCCCGTCACCCACCCATGGTGTGCCATTTAGGAATCGTTTGTGAGAACATTAATTGGAATGTCACTCTGAACAAATTGAATAAAACTCTGACTACATGTAATACAATTGTACACATATGGAATGAAACTTTATACATGTAATGAAACTGTGAATATTGAATGAAACCACATGGCACTGAGGTGGAGGTGCCACCATATGTACGTTTTCAATGTGTAACATCTGCAGTAATCCTCATGAAATAGTGAGGACCATTTATATGAGTATTTACACCATTTGTGATATAGCTCTTCATCAGTAGAATGACTTTGAGTGGGGTTTACTGTATTACGATGAGTCCCATTGTGTTGAATCCCTGCCTCCAGATTACTAGCAGGAAAACATTATAGTGTGTGAAAGTACATTTTGAAATGTGGGGGTTAAATGCTGACTCATACTGTATGGCAGACATTACACATTGATTCGATTTCCATTAAACTTTCTCAACTTATTTCCCAAACAGCATGCAATTGCCAGCTGTTTAAGTGCACCACAAAGACTACACATGCTTTCTGAGAAACACTTTCCAATTACTGTGCATAGTTGTTTGTGGTGCAACAATTTGAATATTGAATAAATTCTTTAATTAACTGGTTCTAGTTTACATTTCAGATGTAAATCAGTACACAACTCTTACAGGTTCTACCCTGACGGTGTGTATTGTGCTACAATAGAATGTAGTAGAAGTTGTTATATACGGTGGCACATATTTTACTATATATTTGTTATCAATATTTAAGAAATGCTACATTATTCCCTTGATAAATCTGCACTTTCATAGGTTTTCTTCTATTATTACTACTGTATAATCATTATTATCACCATAAAATGTTTTGTGCGTCATAGGGCCATTAGCGTATTTTAGGATTCTGTTGCACATTTTGCAACCCATAAACACTGGCACCGCAGCACATACTACAGTGTCTGACTGTCAGAGGGATTTTTGATGACGCTGTCAGGTTCCCTGTTTTTGCAAGGCACATTTGCAGTTTGCAATAACCGATTTACCTTCAAGAGCGAGTCTTTGATTACAGTCAGGAGTTGGCAAATGCAGGTTTGGCATTTCTAGCCAGTGATTGTCGGCTTTGCCAGGTGCTATTATCAAGCGATCAGGAGATTTTATCAGATAAAAATGACAATTGTGTACAAGTCTTGAATATGCATTTGATGGGAACAAGCACAGTACTGGGCCAAAAATACTGGCTTCACCAGCTTATTATCTATTTAGATGACAATAAAAAGTACTTGTATTGCAGTGAACAGTAAGTCAGCCCTAGAAGCAAAAACCCCACTTCCAGCTAATGATTTGCAAATAATTTAAAGCCTGTTTTGATTAGAAGTTGTAGACACGTCTGTTTAAAAACTGAGAAATTCTGTGTTTTAATATTTGCTTACTTTGAAAAAGTTGTGACAGAGGCATGTTTACCACTATGTTGCATCATCTCTTCTTCCAACAACACTCAAAAAGTGTTCGGGAACTGAGGCAACCAATTGTTTGGCCTTTGAAAGCAAAACCTTTCCTCTTTAACTTGTTTAAAACATGTTGTTAGGCATCAATTTCTCAATTATCAACTACTTTTCGAAAAACAATTACATTTCCCAGTTTAAACATTTGACAATCACTCTTTTCCATCAAATATCAGTTTTAAATAATTGACAAATCACTGATTTGTGAGAAGGGATAAATTGGGGTAAATCATCTTATTTTAGGATTTAAAATTGTAGCAGACTCTGATTAGAACTGGACAAAGGTTTGATTTCTGCCTTATTGTTTGCATGTTCCTAATTTAACTTCCCAGACAGAGCTGGTATTGATAACAACTCTGACATACTAAGGAATATGAAGAGCTTTTCCAAGACCGGTTTTGGTTTTGATAGAACAGTTGACAAAAAAAACTGTTCAGTGCAGAAGCCAATAAAAATGCAGCCTTTTCAGCCAGAGTAGTTTCATGGTGCAGCGTACAGATGAGCTCCAGTTCAAGGACTCCTGCACTGTAAGAACCCCTGGGTGACTTCTCAGCACCTCTCTCACTGTGTTGTTAGGCAGAAACACTTTGTCTTTGCGCTAAACAGAAGAAGCTGTCTTTAAGTTTGTCGCTCACACACGCACACACTGCCACGGTCACACATACACTTTTCCAGTTACTGAACTCACTTCCATACACACACACAGACACACACACACACACACACACACACACACACAGAGATGTGTTTTTCCACCCTGTAGCAGCGCTGATCCATTTGGTTCATGTGTGATTGAGCAGTGTAACCTGTCTCCCCGACTCTGTCTTCACTTCGTGCCCTGTGTAAGAAATGCAATGTTTTCTCTCCCAAACTTCTTCCTTTTTCTTCTCTCTGCTTCCTTTCCTCTATTGTAGTTTTAGAAATCCTGACTGAACCTTCTCTTTCTTGTCAGTATGGAGTAAATGAGCATATCGATAACCGCTTGTTCTGTCTGGTGTTTCAGTTCGGTGGCAGCGGACGGTAAAATTCCTTTTCGTTAAGAATATTTCTGAATGTATGAGTGGAATCTCAATGTGTTTATTTGGCATAGCGAATCAAAATTCAATTCCGATTCTAGTCAGCTCTGTCGCTCGTCGTGGGGACACACACATATACTTTGCAAACACATACAGGACTCTCTGCTCATTAACCTATCTCCATTGCTACCCATCAGTAGCACCACCTCTAGCAGCGTACATACATCACTGGCATACAGCACACTCTGTCATGTGTGAAATGGGCTGTGGTTGATCCCTGCCCTGAGAGAAGAGAGAGTGTTTCAGCAGACAAGATGAGAACGGCCCTCTGAAGAGGAGGGGGAGGAGGATGAGAGGGGAAAAAAAAAAAAAAGTTGCGGAAGGGACACGAGGGGGGGAAAGGGGGTGGAATTGAAAGACGCAGCAGAGAGAGAACAGAATAATGCTATGAGATGGGTTTTTCAGCAGCATAAATATGAAGAGGAAGATGGGGGAGAGGCAGAGGAAAGATGAGATGAAAGGAAAGGAATGAGGGAAGGACAGAAGAGGTAGATGATGGAATGCATGGGCTGATGGAGATTTTTTTTTAAGCAAAGCGAGTGGGCAGAAAAGAGAAACTGGAGGAGGAGACAAAGACTGGGCTTCTGGACTTCAAGACTTTTAAATCACCTCCCACGTTTGATTTGTTTTTCAGTTATTTAAATAAACTGTTCATCTATTATCTTTAGCGCTTATCCTGTAGAAGGCTGAGCGCTGATCCCAGCTGACATTGGGTGAGAGGCGGACAAGTCACCAACATGCTTCCAACAGACACGTGGCCTACGAGACTTTGTACAACTATATAATGGAAGGGGGCAGACAGACAGTAGCCATGAGCCATGAACCCGTTTTTTTTCCAAAGAGGCTTGAAACAGGTTCTGGAAGGCCCCATAATCTTACGTGTATGTACGTTTTGCTCCTTAACACAACATGTTGAAACTTCAAGCATTTACAGCATAATGTCCTCTAGTGAATAATGCAGTGCAGCGTAATGGCTGGACGTGCATTCTCTCCCCCGGGCTTTATCTGAAAGACGTTTCACCTTTTCCCGAGAAGACTTGAAGTGAAACGTCTTAAGGAACTTGATCTGAACTAGATGATTGTTAACTAAACCTGGTACAATGTTTGGAGAATCGGGTCATTGTCGTTTCAAGCATGTAAAACAAAGCAGTTAAACACTTTTCCACATAAGCGAGAAAGTAACGATTGAAATGCCATCAACACACCGACTCTCTGGGTTTTTTCTTTTGGACAGTTTGCTGCTTTATTCACACGTCGGCTCGTTCGGACACTTCCTGTTATTAATGCTGCACCATCTGTGGTTATTCCAACCTGTTTATCCCATGACAAGGTCACATATCTATTAAAATATCTTTGGCTATTTAAGAGGCCTTATAGATGCATTAGGCAGCTCACCAGTCACTTTAAACTGGTTATTATTACTGCTGAGGAATATAGCAAGGTGAGCACTGTGAGTTGTATCAGTACTCAGATCAAAGCCAACGGAATAGGCACATAATTCTCAGGACATGGGGTCCAGTTGATTATAAATGCCATCAGGGAGCTGTGTGATCCCCTCCCCCACTGTGATTGCAGACAGGGTGAGGTTTTTGAATACAGTGGCTTTTTCTGGGAGGAACATAAAACTGTCCTTCGATAAATGGCTTCACCGCTTTTGCTATTAGCTCACTCACCACATAGCTTGGCCCTTAAGTGCTGCCTTACATTCCCCCCTTTTGCTCACTGAAACTAAAAAGACAGAAACGTGTAGAGTATTTTCTGCCTGGAGAGGCAGAACTACTATTTTCCTCCCCCCTCTTCCTCGTTCCTAGCATACTACACTGCATGTTTAGTAGAGCAACGCCACTTGAGATTGTATATCTTGAGACTGGCAACTCTCTCCTTGCAGATGAGGCAGGTAGCGGTTGCATTAAACGCCATGAAAAATTAATCGCCTGTCTTTGGTAACTTTCTGTCCTCCGAGTCGGTCTTTCTTTTGTATTTAGGAAGAGACATTTTGGTGCCAAATGTGTAATGGGGAGTCAGAGTGTTAGGTCCATCTCCCTGGGGATCAGAAGCCTTTTAGGAACTTAAACAGGGCTTCCACTAAAAAAAAACCTTGGGAAATTAGAATTGAGTTTTGAAACACCATCTTTCACCCCCTTTGTGCTGTAGAAGCAAGTTTGTGAAGCTATATTTTAGCATCCACCAGGAGGTAGTACTACATTGAGTTTTAGGAACCTTACAGGCGAAGGAGGTGTCAGAGGGTTTGTGGGGCTGTCACTTGTAATTAGTTAAAAGTAAGAACTGTCTCCTATCAAGCATTAGCATAACCAGCCTGGTGTGATAAACACAGAAGAGCAACCAAACACAAGAGAAGCAAACTCAGTGAAACAGCAACAAAACTGTCTACTTAGAGGTGGGAAGCTCCTGGTCAGGGTTCAGTAAAGTCTATATTTTGTTTTGGGCCTGACGTTCTTGCTTTTTAAAAGAACATTTAACAAAGTATAACTCATTTAAAAAATTACCAGGAAGTATGGGGGTGCAATCCTGAACATTGCATCATTTACACAACATATATTATTGTAGCTCAGTTGTTAAGGCAGTACCAGGACCACAGGACCACAGGCAGACAGGCAGGACCACAGGGTCAGTGGTTCGATCACCGGTCCCGTTTATAGGTCGAAGTGTCTCCAGGCAAGACACTGAGAAAGCCCGGTGTGTGTGTGTGTGTGTGTGTGTGTGTGTGTGTGTGTATAGTTTTGTTTTTTTGCTTGTTTGCCATCATCAAATGTGGATCTTTTGGTGTTGAAAGGCCTTTTGTTAACGTGTTGCATTGTTTGGCTGCAGTTGGTAAAATGTTTTACTTAAAAAGCAAATTTCGGCTGGGGCCAAACATTTAATAATAGATTTTGAACATGTCCAAATCTAGATGAAATTGTTTCTAAAAGTTTGAAACCTCTGTTTAAGATCAAAGCAGATCAAAAGAAGACCGATGGAGGGGAACTTAAAGGGAGAAGCGGTGGGAATGTTGAGAGATTCAGGGTAAGAGATGGGGAAAAAGATACGCGTGTGGAGAACTGAAACACAGAAGTGTTGAAGGGAACGGAAGCAGAGGGCATTTTTTTAGGAGACACAAGGGGATGAAGAGAGTTTGAAAGAGAGGACAGACAGCTTGAGAGGAGGGACGGATGTGTAGGGACGGAAGGAGAGAACAAGCATTGAGAGCACAGACATAGAGAGAGAGAGAGAGAGAGAGACTGTGGCACTGCAGCATTTCTGCAGCAGCCACGCTGACTGACAGCCATAGCCTGACTACTGCCAGACTGTCTGTACTGGCTGGCATCAAGCTTTAAGTTACTTTAGATTAGAGAGAATACTTATGATGGGACTTTAAAAAAAAAAAAGCTGATAGTGAGGCCTTTTTTCAGTGTATGTGGTAGTAAAACACATCTCCCTGCTGAATGTCTGAGCAGTGCAGCACACGAACACAAAAAAGGGAAAAGGGTCAGTAGTTTCACAGCTAAAGCTGAGTAAGTCTTGCTGTTGTCTTTTGTTAAGGCTTCTCTCTGTTACAGACAGATGCTTATAGATCCTCCATGGCTCTGGTCGTTTTTCCCCGGGTAACCTTGAGAATGTGTAACCTTTGTGTTCCCTCACAGCACTCGGTAAACTTTGTAAATGTGTCACAAACAAAGTTACCATTTTCACCTCCACCGCTCAAATCGCCCTTGATGAGATTAAAATACATTTCAGTGGAGCTGAGAGCAGTTCTGAGCTCAGAGCGACGGATAGCCCGCAAAGCACTGAAACATGCAACCCCCCCCCCCCAAAAACCTCTTTGCTGATGCATTATTATGCTCCAGAGTGAAGGAAAAGATAAATGACATTGGGATATGACAGCAGACTTGCAGCCTGATAAAGAGGCCATAATGTGTCTGACCAAGAGTCCTTCTCATACATGATTATCTTCAGAGGGAAGGGACCTGAAGATAACTTTCAGATAAGATCTCCACAGTAAACAGGGCCCTGACTTCACAAAGTAGCAACATTTGTTGGCTCTGCCCCTGCAATGCAGCATTATGTCCTCTCTGCTCCCTCTCTCTGCTTTTCTCTCCCATCCTCACTCTGCCTCTCACCCTTATCTCTCTGCCATAACGCGCTACTACTGCTTTACTTAACTTGCTCGAGGGTCAGACGTTGAAATGACTCCAACATTAGCCAAAAGCAGAAACTGTGGTGTTTCATGTAAATGGCAGTGTAACATTTGCGTGTGTCTGTGTCTGTGTGTGTGTATTGAGATTTGCAAAGCCTGCAGAAATAAGCTGGTTTTAACTGTGCATACAAGTTATATGCTGGTTTTCTCTTTGGGCAGATTCCCTACTTAATTTGTCATGAGTTGTCAACTTTGTCTTTATGTGGGAGTTTGTAACTACAGTATCGTTAATCACTGATCTGTCACAGACAGTGGCTGCCTTGAACTTTAGGAAGAAAGGTGTAGACATAGCGCAAAACAGATAAATACAAATGTCGACGCTTAATCATTTTGATGCCATGGTTACATAGCTCTTCATTAAGGGCATCTACTAAATGTCAAAATGTTTCTCCGTGTAAATATTCGTCTTTCTAAATTTCCCGCTGTCTCACTGTTGAGCTGACTGTGTCTGTCTGCCGGGAGCAATAAGCAGCTCCAGTTGCAGATTAGTGAAGACAGGTCACCTATAAGCTTAGACAGAAAGCGCAGCGTGAGCAGCATGTTAGCAGAGCAACAGCAGCAGCTACGGTGCTTTGTGTGTCCACACGGGAGGCGTTCAGGTACATTACAAAGTGTAGACTGTTATTCGGAGAAATCAGCTTTCTCTGGTAATCACGTAATGACGTTTACAGGCACAGTTTTTTAATTGTAGAGTGACAGAAAATGCTGCCTCCTGACATTTATTTCTTTGCTGTGTTTGTGTCACTGCGGAGTGGCAGCACAGAGGGAGACAGGAAAAGGAAGAGACATGCACAGCTGAACGGTCTACTTAGAAAAATAAGTTCTGTCTGACTTTACCTCCTTTGTTTTAAATACAAGGCGACAACATCTTGTGATTGAGCTCTGCCTCATTCAGCCTTTCACTTATCTGCTTGTTTCATCTGCAACATTTTGTTACACACGTGTTGCACGAGGGTATTTGGAATTATGCTTTGACCAAGGTCAACTTCTATGCAGAGTAAGGTAAAAAAAAAAATAAAAATTCACCCATCAGCCACAACATTAACACTTATGGTCCTAATAATATCATGAAGGTCAAGGGTCAGCATGGAGCTGCAGCTACACAACCCCATACACAGTAAAATGTGTGTGTGTGCAGAGGTGGTAGAAGTACACAAACTCACTACTCAAGTGAACCTCAATCCTTAAGTTTTTGAGTAGCACTTCAAATCTTTTACTTAAATAAATATACTAAACACATTATGTACATTTTACTTAAAGTACATAAGCAAAAGTACTCCACTAGGAAAACAATGTATTTAAAAAAGTACTAATTATGGTAATAATGGCAAAACCTGTACACTAATAAGAAAAAAGGTTAAAATCATTGTTAGTAAAGGTGGAGCTGATTATAACCACTTTATGTGATGACAGGTGGTTCACTCATAATATATGCATTAGCATTTTTTTCCTTCATTATATTATGATATTAAAACAGCCATATGGTGATGGTGATGTTGTGGGTGATCGGCGTGTAATTTGATTTTAAAAATTATTTATAAAATGATGATTATTATTATTCTTATTTAATTTTAAGTGAATTAAAAAAAAAAAACAGCACTACCACGGCTGTCTGCCTCATGGGTGTTTGTGCTGGTTGGGGGCCGATATACTGAGTGCACGGCGTGACAGACAGGAGTCACACATTCACTTCCGTTGATTGAAAAATAACGTGCAGGTCCAGCTCAAGCAAGCAACATCCATTAGTTACTAGCTTAACTCAGCATCAGACAGAGGGAAATATTTTGGATTTGGTGAGTATACAGTAAAGCTGTAGAACCTCAAGGTGAAGTTGTAAACAAGCTATGTAAACTACAGTTATACTTTCATTCCAGCCCCGGCATCCTCAGGGCATCCATAAGCAATGGTACGATTATTATTTCCTGTTTTATGTCAAGCCCAGATGTCACTGAGTTTGTCTTTGCATTGATTTAGAACTTAGAGCTCAGCACAGGGCAGGAAAAAGCACAAATATTTTAACTGTGTCTCCTTCACAGCTTCATGACTGAGTGACTTTAGTTCTTCACCAATAATGAAAAAAATCTCTTCACTGAGAACTGTACCTTTTTGTGAAGGAACTCTGATGAAACACCCTGGTTTTTGGTTCATTGTGATGTTTTCTATCTTTGTTTAATGTCAGGAAAAAGATTAGTGTTCCATGATTATGACAGCAGTAATGTCTCTCTTTGCATTGGTTTGACCTCTCAGGGACAAAATGTGCAAAAGTAGACATTCCGGTAGATCAAATAAATTTGTTTTTGTAGAACAAATGTTCAAATGTCATTTTTGATGGCCCTAATGTTGACTTATGCGGAGGAGAGTGTTAATATTAACCATAAGTTGCAGAGAATAATGCATTTTCTTGTATTAGTTGTTTATATTTTGCTTTAAGAATCTACATCTGCAAAGTAAGTTGTCAGATGAATGTAAAAAAAAAAAAAAAATAAATAAAAGTGTAATATTTACTTCTCTATTTTAGTGGAGAAAAAAAAATCATGTAAAACATCTTCCGATTCTTGATTGGAGTTGGTTCAAACTCAGAATTTTCCATTTTTTCACGTCCACACCTTTGCACACAGCACAAACACTTGTCCAGTATCTTCTTGAACAATAGCTGTAGGTCACGCTCTCTGTGAGAGCTCACCTTCCACCCTGTCTGTCCGTTCCCACCCACCTCTGTCTGCTCATTGCTCCCTTCCTCTCTGTTTGTCTTACTCCCTATTTTTTTTTTTTTTTTATTCTCATTATCTCTTGCTCTGCCTCGGTCCTTCTTTTTCTCACCCTGTCACTTTTCCCTTGCCTTCCTCTGTCATTATTCTGCCCACATGTCTAGACTGAGAGAAAACTTTGGCTGCTTGCGTGTGTGATATCTGTGTGGCAGTGTACGTCTGACACTTACTGAGTGTGTGTGTGTGTGTGCGTGTGTGTGAGTGTGCATGTGCGTGTGTGTCTGCTTTGTTGAGTGCTTTGGGTCTAAGTTCACTCTTCTATTTAGTTTGAGGGAGAATTGATATTCAGTCTGTATGGAGCTGAGAGGCTGACTGGTGAATGTAAAGACTCTCAGTATAATAAGGATTCTCATCTATTGCAGCTAAATGACCATCAGGACTGTTTCTATTACAGCACTAGAGATAAATTAAGGCCTGACAGTCAGTATGTAGTAGTTAATGGTTCTTTATATATACATGAGCAAATTACATAATGTGTAATATTGACTGAATCTTATATGCATAAACTCAATTTCTAAAAAAGTTGGGGCACTGTGTAAAATGTAAAAACATATCGTAAGTATGTATTTTACTGTCCTCCTATCATTCTCATATCAAATGTTAAAACAGACGAATTTTGCTTCTGTGGGCCCAAGCTCATTTCAGATGGACGTAGCCAGACCTTAGCCAGACTTGTTCAACACAACACTGGTTCCTGATATGCATTTTCTCCTAAAATGAAACTTGTTCCGGATGACAGACATGCTGTGACACATTTCTCCTGCATTATAAACCTTCAACTTGCGGATTTGCTTTACTTTTCTTGCCTTGTCTCTTGAGTGCGTGCATTAATGCAACCGCTTGTACTACTTCATCACAGCGCTCGTCTCGGCCTAAAATCCCAGGAACGAGTAGCTAACCTGTACAATTATTTTTAGCATGATGCGCTTTTTCTTTTTTTTGGCTCTAGTGCACATTTTCTCAACAATATCAGATGTTCTTATAATTTTTTAACATGGTATCATGTGTCTACTCATTGTGTTTTGTCATCTCACATTGTAAGCGCTGCTCCCTTCACTACCCGACCTTAACTACGTTAGAGGTGCCGTGTGTGTTTGTATGGTTATGTATTGTGTGTTTGTGTTCATGTGCACATTTTATACAAGATCCTAAGTCAACTGTTAAATGGGCCATTCACTGTAGAAATGATGTGATCATGCTCTGTGACAAATAAGTTCAAGATTAAGTTGACATGATGAGACACCCCCACAGACGAGACACGTGAGGGCCTGTGCAGTCGAGCGTGGGAAAAGCAGAGTAAGAAAGTGCTGTAAATAGCACAGTGCTAACAGTTAATGATTGATTACACTGTGCACTGACTCTGGCTTTTAATGTGTAATACTTTGGAACCACCAATTGGACCCCCAAGGTAAAAAAAAATGCAAAAAATAAAGAAAAAGAGCGGAAAAAAGTCAACAGAATGTGACTAAGAAGAAACCAGAAGTTACCAAGAGGAGGAGGTTGGGGGGGGCTTTTGTCTGTCTGTGCCCAGGGGGACGACACTTGTGAGGAGAAAAAGGTGACATTGATGCTGAAAACAGAAATATGAGAGTAACAAGAAATCATTTCACTTTTGCAGAAATGTTAACTTATGGAATAACTGTCACTCCTGCCTCTTTTTAAATAAAACAGAGGTTAGTGCCTGGGCTTGCTATCTAAGAGGCAGGGGGTCTTCTAAAATAACATTTATACGTCTCTCAGTAACCTAACATTTTTCTGATCTGTCACCGTGCTGTATATCTTGCTTCACTCCTCCTGAGTCATGGGAACATGTTAAAAAATCCACACAGCTTCCTCTGCACAGTGAAATGACATGCTACCCCCCCCCCCCCCGTATACCAGACCTGCTACGATTGCAAAGCAACAGCAGCTAAAATTCACATCTTACACTGATAATATTCCATTTGCCCTGATAAGGCTGATCGACACGTCCGTCCAACGAATCTGATCCAACATTGATTATTCCTGAACTGTTTGTGTCTGTTGGTGTGGCTGTGGGTGGTTGGGTGGTCTTCAGCTCTCATGTGTCATAAACAGATCCATCCATGTGTGTGTGTTGCTGACTCAAAATAATTTATGAGTAAATATAAGGTTTTTTTTGGTGAATCTGCTGTTGAATTAGCTACGTTTTTTTGGCTTATTTTTGCAGAAGTCAGATAATATGTTTAACTACATTTAAGATTAACATTGGTACATGTGCCCATGTAACTGAAACGCCGGATCTGTAAAAAGATGAGAAAATATTTGAAAAGCACATGTTATGTATAGGGATGGTACACAGCACAGCAACAAGCATAAGGTCCTTCTCCCTCTGCAAATCCAGGCCTCCACCAGCCTCCAACTCCAATATTCTAATATTAATTAGCTCTTGTCAAAGTAGAAGTCTAATCACAATGAACGTTAATAGGGAGATTTGTGAGGCAGTGTCAGTTCTGGAGTGTTAGAATAAAGACACACTTCACCATGTCAAAATATTGTAATTTATTCTAAGTCAGTTTAAGTACATTTTTGCCTCATGGCTGCGTCTTCCTGTTTTGTGATGCAGCGCTCGTTAGCAATTGGATTTGAAACAAATTGTAACAGCAATATGTACAGAGTGGGTGTCTACTGTCTCTTTGTTGTGCAGTAGATGTGAGAAAATCATTCAAATCATTATGTTCAGCAGTATTTCAAAACAGCCCGTCATCACAAAATCTGAAATTCATATAGTCACCAAAGGACAATTATTACAAACACTACTTCCATGAAGTTGGGAACTGTGTAAAATTTGAATCGAAAGAAAATACAATGGATCTAATTTATTTAAAAACCGATTTTTGATTATAAATTGTACAGTATTCCATATCTATTTATTTTTTTTGCAACTGCTGATTTAGAATTGGATTTCAGTAACACAACACATAAACATAAATGCTTTAATAATGTGCATTTAGCAACAGTAGCCTTTACAGCACAAGCAGCAGGCAGACGACGAAAAAGAAGCTACTCTGAGTTTATTTAGGATGATATTGTAAAGCTTCCTTTGCTTCGATTCCATTAGGCTAATTAAAGTCTGCTGCTGTACAGTTCAAATAATTTGTAGTTGTGAAGTGGAAAGTAATAAGAATTATAATTTTGTTAACAATAAACATTAGTCTCCCTGTCACCTTTTTCTTGAGGAGCATTAAACTGTAGAGCGCTGTGGCCACTGGATGAAGCTCTGTGCTCTGACATGTCAGTGAAATTATCAGTTTGATTCACATCTTCACTTGCATGTAGTTGTACACATGCCAGGTGACTGTCTTTTCAATAATCTGCCGTTACTGCATGCACACACACACACACACACACAATGTCTACCGTTATCTCTTCTTGTGCGATGATGAGTTGACATGGGTCTATCAGTCTGTAATCAAACCCTCGGTGGTGGTTAATTTCTGTCTTTCACACACATACAAGCACATGTGAGCACATTCTTAAGTGTAATGCATCGCACAATGGGGTTATTGTAATAATAGGTGTACCTGGGTCATCAGGTGTGCATGCTAGGCACAGCACCCACACACACACACGCACACACACACAACTCACCAGCACACTGTCATTTAGTATGGTAGGTTTGTGCAGAGTTGACAGTCTGAGCCTCCATCATTCCATTAAAAGATAATTCGACATCTAATTTAGAAGAAACTCCATATAAATGAGCAAACTGCACCACACTTCTATGTTTTATACTTTCACTTTTCTTTCCCCACCGCGCACTCTGGCAAGAATCTAATAGGGATGATTAAAAAAGGAGGAGTCCAAGATGAAATGTAAGAAAGGGCCACACAGAGAGAAAACAGACAATGATATTAGATACAGAGGGGAAAAAGAGAGAGAATGAAAGAAAGAGTCAGGAGTGAGGGAGTCAGAGAGGAGGAGGTAGATGTGGAGACGGTCCTCTTTGGCATCCAACAGATGGCTGGTGTTATTGGTGCAGGCAGCTTCACACTCTGCTGTTTCAACACACACAAACACACACACACACAGGATTTGGAAATACTTGGTCGCCTCATGTACACAGCGTAAAGCCTGAAATTCCATCCAAAAACATTCAAATCAATAATTAGACAACAAATTAAATTACATTTTAAAAGCTGAATGAAAATTGTCAATTAGTATCACAGAAAAGTCTTTACACTCCTGAATGCAGGAGAAAATTTGAAAGGTTATTCCTCATTTCACAAAGATGCTATGTGAAGGATGGGCAGCACTTTGGTGGAGTAGTAAGCCCCTCTGCTTAGCAGCTAGAAGGTCCCTGATTCAAATTCAGGTGCTGCTTCTGGCCTTTCTGTGAGGAGTTTCCACGTTCTCCGTGGGCTTGTGTGAATTGTGCTTGTCAGACTAATCAGTCCTTCGGTATTGCTCCTACAGCATGTGTGAATGGTTGTCTTTGTCTGCATGTGTGGTCCTGTGATAGACCGGCGAGCTGTCCAGGGTTTGATACGTTGGTCTGGCTCTAGTATGTTTATGTGTTGAGTGTTCTTTGAGGGCTCCCTCAAGGAACATTAAGGACACTGGATGCTAAAACTGGGTGAGCCTTCCTGAGTTCCACTCACACCGGTGAACACATTTTAAGGTAGAGCTGTTCCTGTATCACAGTAACTGTAATGTTACAGAATACAGAGAGAAATATTTCAGAATAGAAGAAGGCAGTTTGTGTCACCGTAAAATTGAAATAAGCTGTAATATGGGTTAAGAATGGAAGCAGGTCAGTACCTCGATCTCAAAGTATGAAGCAGTTTTCACGTTTCCCCCTTGAAAAGATAAGACACTTGAGTATAGAGAAGGGTTTTACCGCCATAGAGTAAGACTTCAAATAAAGGTCCTGTTGCTGGTTGTGTGTGAGCAAGTGTTGGAAATGCTGATTGCACACTGGTGTGTGCAGATGTGTTAACTCACTTGTGCAGCATCCTGGCTACTGTATGTTAAATAGATTTTTATATTCTCACAGTCCTGGTGATGGAGGAGCCTGAACTTCTGTGTGTGTGATTCAGTTTATTTGTCGATGAACCGTCTCTGAATGCCAGTGTGGTTCAACCTCCTGGCCACTGCCTGAGTCTTGTCTTTCAAAGAGTCTCTTTAAGACATTTGTAGTGGCTCAACTCTTTTGAAGAAACATTTGACTCAACCCGAGTACGCATGATTGAAGTATTCTTGTATCAGTCGTGTGTCTATAACCACAACAAATTAAAAAAATGTATTCTAGGATTTGGTGGTTATAGCTCAGCATTTCAAAGCAGGTTAAATTTGTTGTGCTGATTTTTTTTTTTCCTGTTTACTTCCCATTCACGGATTTGGTCTGAGCTATCCAATGTAAAGTGAATAACATACACAGGACATGCTTTGTGTTGTGGGTTGGCTGTTCTTTTTATCTTTCACATGGTTGTAGATTCACTGTTGTTCATTGGGGAGGTCGCCTTAAATGGGCCATTCATTAGCGCTATAAACGCTGCTATCACTCTTTGAGAATCGACAAGTGAAAGAGCTTTTCAATCCCCACCCAACACGGCTAATCAGGTCCATTCTTCCATGCACAATGTTTCTAAGAGTGCCTCCCACGTCTTCCTGTCACACCAGTGAACCTTATTGTCACCGGGGACTGTATGCATGTGGAAAACAGTCCGTGCATTTTAAGGAGGGAAGTCTGCCTATGATACAGTAAGTGTCACTTTCTCCTGAACATAATAATCTCATCGACGCTTTGAAAATGTGTCGAGTTAAATCGAGGAGGTTTGAATCGAGGGGGTGAATCGAGCAGATTTTGACGGTCAAAGGTGAAAGGTCATTCTTGGACTCAGGAACACCTTGAGGCAATATCATTAGATCCAGCACTCACGTCCACTTGGACCCAACAGATGACAATATCAGTCTGGACAGACGTGCACGTAAACTGCATCTTGATTGCAAGACGCTAATTCGAGCTGTATTCCAAGAATCTTGTCAGCAGCAACCTGTGCATTACATACAAACACACAGGTGAGCTGCTGTTTTCAAAGGTAATGTTTGACCGGTAAAATATTTTTGAAGCAGATCAGCCTTTTTTTATGGTACCTGCATAGTGCACACGTCCTTTCCTTTATACTGTATACACACTTATCCTGACAGTCTGCCTTCTTACTACCCGAGCCACGTTCCTCTGTGCTGCAGATCTGCCTGCCTGACAACTCTGATAACAGCGTGCTGCAAAACCTCGAGCTACACAAATCATTGCACTACACCTCCACACACACACGATCACTGCATGCACTGTAGTCCTGTCTCTGTGCATATACAGTATGTGTGTGTGTACATGTCTCGATGACAGTGATTGGCAAAAGCATCTCTGTGCTCTCACTTCCTGTCTGGCCCTATCAGATCTGCACTTGAACCTGCCTGCTGTTGCTGCGAAAGACTGCCACAGAAGGGAACCAAGCGTCTGATAGTTCACCTTCCCTCCATCTCGTGCTGTGTGATTATCTTTCATAAATGTCCTGCATTTTTGAGCTGCTAGGACGAGATCGGCTGCTTTGCAGAGATGGCAGATAGCTCCTTAATATTTATAATGTAGTAGTATAGGTGGTTCATTCAGTTGCCGCAGACACTTGCTATACCAGGGAGATGTCATTGGAAAGGACAGGATGACGAGGAGACTAAAGATGTTTTAAGAAGTGAATCCTGACATCAGCCTCACACTACAGGTTTAATTACACTTCATAATTTGGGATTAATATTGGCAAAAAGAAGCTTGTCATTTCCTTGTCCGTCGGGCACGAGAGTTGGGATTCAAGGAGTGTGACGCATGCATTTTAGAGGTCACGCTGCTTTCAGCTGTTGCACCACTTCATCCACACCAAAGCAGAGAAAAAACAAAAAGTTGATGTAACGCCACCTTAGTGTAACTAGGCCACCTTAGAAACTCCATCCAAAAAACTATCAAACTGAAATCAATTAGTCGGGGAAGGTTACGAAGCTAAAACTAAGGCTCTGGGACTTCACAGATCTTGAAATGGAGAAAACTTGGAGCAAAAGTGAACTTTCCCAGACGTGGCAAAATTAGTCCAAGAGCACAGCAACAACTCATCCAGGAAGATCCGAGGACAGTATCCGAGGAACTGTAGGCCTCTCTTACCACAATGAAGGTCAGGTTTTATGAATCCAGTGTCTGAAAGACACAGGGTTGAAATGTCATCATGGTTGGTAAAAACCACTGCTGATCATGAAGAACGTTAAGGCTCCTTTTAATTCTACCACAACTCACCAAAAGACCCTCAAACCTTTTAGGAGAATCTTCTGTGGCATAATGATTCAAAGGTTGTTAGATCTGTTGTAAACCAAATACAGATCATACTAAATGAACATCATACGTCCGGCCAAGAATGGTGGCGGTAGTGTGATGGTGTGGGGATGCGTTCAAGCCCAGTTGTAACTGGGTTATACACCCAGACAGTGATCCTAAACCTAAAAATAACTAGACCTAAAATTAGAAGTTGAACTAAAATTTTGAAATGGCCCAGTCAACGTCTAGACCTGAACTGTCAAGTTCAGGGGTGATAACGTCTTCACATTAATAAATATTTGTTTTGCTTTACAAAATACAGTAATTTATAGCTAGTATTCTGTGTTCGGTCATGTTGCCTTTGTTTTGTCAGATTTAGTTAGAAGATGTGAAAGAGTTTAGCTTAAGATACAGTATAGTCATAAAAAGAGATCAAAGAAACCAGGAAGTGGTCAAATATTTTTTCACAGCACTGGACACAAGCTCTTAAAAATCCCTACATGAAACACAGAGGCACCTTTAAAGAGGCCTGTTTGAAGTTTTCAGATCTGAGATGAAACGTAAAAAGAGATTAAAAAGTGAGAGCTTGAGAAGAGACAACAATGTTCGAGTGGAGTGAGAGGTGTGATGAGGTCACTGAGACTTGTTTGAATCAGAGCTGGAGAGTTTTCTTTCAGAAGAGAAAAGTGGCATGAGTCTGCGAGAGGAGGTGTGCAGGAGAGAGGACTGTATTTCAATGGTGGCTTTGGCTCAGGAGGTAAAGCAGATTGTCCATTATTTCCATGGTTGGTGGTTCAATTCCTCCATCTCACTGTTGGTCGAAGCTTAGTTGCTCCTTCGGTGTGTTCCTCACTTGTAAGCCAAATAACTTAGTGTAACTGGATTACAGCTGGCAAGTGAAGAGGGAGGGGGTAGAAGGGAGGTGTAGCAGTGGTGGAGCAGGGAGCTGAAGTAGAAGTGTGAGATAAGGAAGGTTATGTTAGATGCAAATCCTCTCATTTCATCATTGTGTCATTTTATTTTGAAAATTCCTACATATAATAAACCTCAACAGAAATTAGTGTGTTTAAACGTTCACATACCCTACCCCATCACACAAGTCACACATTCTCATATTGATAAGTGAAATTGATGTTGATAAGCTTATATAATGTCACAAGTTATTTCGGTCCAGACTTGCAATCATGTTTCACCAACGTGTTGTATTGATGATGGGGGAGATGGACCACTGCATAAAGTCGTCTCCAGCACATCCCAAAGATTCTCACTGGGGTTAAGGTCTGGACTCATGGCCCATCGAGCCGGAACATGCTTCTGCCCCCTACTCCCACAGCCAGCTCACCTGTTGCTCGTTCCCTACTCAGCTTAAGTTTAGCATATGCTCTATACAGACCCCCTCCAAAAATATTGGAAACGCAAGGCCAATTCTTATTTGCAGTACACTGACAAGACAATTTGTTGCTGTAGACTTTGACAAATACTGGTCATCACACATGAGCAGTGGTAAAACCAGAGCTGTTTTGGTCATTTAGGACAGTGTGGAAAACAAATAATTCACCCGCTTTGTTTAGTCTGTTTTGCTGAAATATAACACAGATACCTCTGTGTAATTCTCTTTGTGTTTGGTTTATTCCATATTTTACAACTTAGCAACATTTGCAAAAAAAAATGTCAATTAATGTAGTAAGAATTATCTCTAAAAAACAGTTACAGTGCTATTTTTAGGTATGAATGTTTATTCATTCTGTTTCAAATACACGTCTAATAGTCTAAAGTGTATCCTTGTCCTTTACAACCACAGATAATAATCAGACATTGTTAATAGAAATTGAATGATTTATATTTTGTTTTTGACAAGGACATAACTAGATGATACAACCATAAAATGACTCAATAAAACACAAAGATAAACATGTAAGAGATTTTTAATACAACTAATCAATTTATTTATTTAAGTAGGGGCCGGCTGTAGCTCAGTTGGTAAAGGCAGTCGTCCACGGACCACAGGCTGAGTGGTTTGATCCCCAGCCCTGACTATATGTCAAAGTGTCCCTGGGCAAGACACTGAACCCCTAACAGCCCATTCCCCTCCCCAGCTGTGCAGTGCCGGTCCAGGCCTGGTAGAAATTGGGGAGGGTTGCATCAGGAAGGGCATCCGGCGTAAAAACTGTGCCATATCAACATGCGGACTCTCGGGAAAAGACGAAAGGACAAAAAAATAAATAAGTCAGTTTATTTAAGTCACTTATTCATTTTATATATTTATTTATTTTTGATGTGGGAGGAAACCGGTGCACCTGGAGAAAACCCACCACGCTACAATGTAGCGGCCTTGAGAGCTGAAGTCCTGCCCCGAGTCCAGATTTCATTCTGTTGGACAGCAGAGAGTCATTTAAGTTTGGGACAGGACTCCAGCTCTCCACCATGTTCCAAACATTCACGGGGAACAAAAGATGAATAACCTTGTACACTGTGTAAACCCTGTTTGTCTTTTACACTTACCATTTCTTACTTAGGTTTACGTCTATAACACATGATTCAGGTTTATAAAACCATATTCCAGCTGTAATTACCCCAGCTGCAAGCATACAGGGCCAATGTCTATTTACACACGACTTCATTTTCTTCAGTAAGTAGGGGGGCCCTGGGCATAGCAGGTTTTTTGTAAAACAGTCCACGATAACCATTTCATCATGGCGATCCTCAGACATCATGGTTTCCATTATAGAGTGTTCGTTGCCCAATAGTTCTTTCAAATCTATTAGGACAATCTTGATAAAATTCTGGGGAGTATCTGAGGATACTTCAATCTGGAAATCCATGACCTTGGTCCATATTGTGTTAAATAAACGGGTTACCATGGCCTTATGATCTATGGTGAACAAATTCAATTTAGCTTTTGCTGCTGCATCAGAAATCAGGAGCGAAACAAGATATCTGACTTGGTTTTTTTTCTTCAGGATTTCTCTCTGCATTGCGGGATCTTGTGTAGTATTCATTTTGCTGTCACAACTGTTGCGTGGGGCTAAATGTTATGTAGCTTATTGTGAATGTCACAGTAACTGCTTCTCGTATCAGCTGCTATTGGTAAGTCCTCCACAGACACTTCTGAATTTGAAAGTCTGAAATCTAGGAGCGCATTTCTCCAGTCGAGCATCAAAGCCAATTAGAACATTGTACTTCAAAGCATTATATCTGTGACATCGCTGGTGATGTCATAGTGATGTCAATGTGTGTAAATTTACTCTTGTATATGCATGAATTAATGGATATGTCAATGATTATGGCTTTTTTATTTTTATGTCATGACACTAAAGAGATCACACACAAAGTAGCTTCCAGATTCAAGTGGATTAACAAATACATAATCAATACATAATGATAATTAAATCACTAATACAAAACACTTTTCCTTATCAAAACACTCAAAGGTATCTATTTTAAAGAGCATTTTTAAAATGTATACTACTTCCAAAATAAAATAATAATTACCAAACAATGTGAACCTGCATTTATTTACTAGATTTAAATTGCATTTTATTTAATTTCAAATCTGTGCAATTGTCACAAATACTTATGTCCTTTTTTAAAATAATGTTTGCATGTTTTTAAAATTAAATAGAATGATTGAGGAGGTCAGTGGACAGTGGTAATATAGATAAAAACACAAAAGTGGCTCCTGGTTTTCATGAGTATCTGGAAGAAGGTGTTGACATCAGCTTTGTCTTGATTCAAGACGGAAGGATAAATCAAACAGATCTGTAATCATCTAGTGTATTTGCATTCTGCTTTAGGCAGTGGGCCTAAATATGATTCTTGAAAACACCTGTTTGCTGTGACATTTCCATTTAGTCATTTGGCAGCTGCTTTTATCCAAAGCCAAATGAGGTACAATGCAGCAAAAATGCATTTCTAAGTGTTATCAGAAGATGCTAGTGCAACAAAGAAAAGATAGGATTTAAGTGCATAGGAAGGTGCGGAACAGTTCTGTTTTCAGCAGTTTTTTTTTAAATATCAGGACTGAGGCTTGATGAGTGTGCGGAGTTTGGAATTTTGCTTTGTGTCTTGCAATCATGTTTCACCAACATGTTGTATTGATGATGAGGGAGATGGACCACTGCAAAAAGTCTTCTCCAGCACATTCCAAAGATTCTCACTGGGGTTAAGGTCTGGACTCTGTGGTGGCCCATCTAGCCAGAACATTTCCCCGGCTTTATTAATGTCTGTTGCTCTCCTGCATATCCGCCCCGATATGCTGATATGATTCAGATATGATGGGGTATATGATTCATTTGGCATCCAGCTCACCTGTTGCTCATTCCCTAATCTTCTCAACTGAACCACATGCCTTAAATGCTCTCCCTCCAAAAGTATTGGAAAGGCAAAGCCAATTGTGTTGCAGTAAACTGACAAGACAGTTTTAAGGTGGATTCTGGTCACCTCGCATATTAACTGCATTTGCAACAATTTCCAATCTCCGCCTCAGTCAGTCTGCAGCCTGGATTGGCTTATTTGCCATCATAGATGTTTCTTCAAACTTGTGATGGATTTCTTTTAACAGATGTTTTCCCAGACGCTCTGACTACCCATAACTTTGTTTGAATAATAGTCATGTGCATGATGTCCTGATAAAATAATAATAGTAATTCAGAACATTTTACATAGCGTTTATGAATATAATGCAATGATGTAAGACTCGTGAGGAAAGATGAGTCGTGCTCATCTTTTCAGTGCAAATATGGGAAACACTGAATTTTATTATGTTATATCAGACAGACTTCTCTTGTAGCTTAATTGAGAACTGTGTCAGTATTTTGTATCAAGCAGTTTGAAGTTTGAATGACTATCAACATTGTTTTTGTGAGGAACTTTCTCAGAGAGGTCTACAATATCGGGAAGTTCAATACATCTAGAACTGATTTGGTCCATCTGCAAGTCTACGTCTAGCTTTATGTGCTTAGTTACAGCGTAACCACCATCAGTGATCTTGGGGTTTCTTGTGCAGGTGTGCTACTGGGAGGATGACTCAGGTGTGTGTGTGGGAAGAGAAAAGTAAAAACTATTCATTGACAGGAAGGTTTTATTGTTTCTGGGCATTAACAAAAATGTCTCAGTGCAATTTCTGTTTGTTTTGTTGTTAGTGGAAAAAAAATTATAATTTTAATGTCGTTCCATTTGGTGACAAGTCCTATTTTTATTATGGTAACAAAAAGGTTAGAGGTTTATTACAAGTTGATAACAAATTTCAAGTTTTATGCCACATGTGGGAAAATGCTGCAAATTAGCTGGACATTATGATGGCAGTTCTAGAAACTGGAAAAGAAGAATATCTGTCTAGGCACTGGTCCAGACATCTGTTCTCAGCTGACAGGAAACCTTCACAATGATGGTGAGAAAGGGTGGGATACACCCACAAACCACAAACTGACTGCTTTCTTTTTGTTATGTGCAGAAATGGGAATAGGGAAGCGCACTGAGAGACGGAGAGAAGAAGAGGAGTAATACAGCACAATCATTAACCACTATTTAATGCCAGAACTCAAGCAAATTCTTATTTCAGCTCTTATAGGGACAAGCTGAACATCTCTCATCAGTCATTTTATTTCTGTTTAGCTCAATGATCTTTGATCTGCTGTAAAAATCAAGTTCCGCCTTCTTTGCTAATCGATAGCAATTAAGCGAGAAGAAAAAGAGCTAGTTAAATCGCATTCACTTCCCTCGGATACCAACACCGCCGCTCTCCTGAATAAACTGAATGCAGTTAAATGTATCCTCATCCCCAGGAGGCAAAGTCCTTTTTTTTTTTCAGAGCCCACATAGGGACAAAATCGTCTCTGATCTAAAGACGTGTGTGTGTGTGTTTGGGAGTCATTTGTGTCTGTGGCAGACAGCAGAGTGTCAGGTAGCTGGATTCAATATCGAACACCTGTCAGAAATGTTAACGCACAAACACACACACATACTTGTACAAACACAGACTGGGTCATTGGCAGAGCAAGTCCACAGTGAAGTGTGAATGAGCTCCCCAGTTGCCCCATTATACCCTCTACTCTTTTCCCCCTCTGCACACCCATTTCCTCTACAGGCCTCCTCCATCCTCACACAGATTCAGGCGTTTTATTTGCCAGTCTCATTATTTTGTTCTGTTGTTCTCCGCCACGATTCCTCCACCAGGTGCTGGATGCAGCTCACTGCAGCCTGTGTGCGACTGATAAAGCCTGTTAGGGTACAGGAAGAGTCAGTGGGGCAGAAATGAAATGCCGCTGCTGGATTTTAAATCTCAGAGCTGTCACGTGGGCAACCGCTGTTGCAGGGTGGCTGTTTGGGTGACTGGCAAAGCATGCTGCTTGGGCAAATATATTCGCTTACCTGTGTCATGTTGACAGGACACAACTCTGCCCCCATGTGCATCACCATGGAAACGTCTCTTTTGGAAGGAAGTGAAATATTAGGTGTTAATGCAGCGACATATAAACTCTGTACAAAACAAAATATTTAAGGTGCTGAAGACCATGAGAAAGAAGGTATTTTTATAGTTGCCTGCTATTTCTTCCGTGCAGTTTCCATGGACACATGACATACCACACGTTTCTGACTAGCCAATCCTGCAAGTGCAGGTTCCAAAGAGGATTATTACAGATGCAGTAAATGTTTTAGGCTGCATCTGGTGCCAGTTTTCATTATTGGCAATACTTTATTTGTTTATCTGATCTCTTTCTGCTGACATCCACTGCTTAAATATGTTCAAATGGGCAGATCTCTCGTCTCTGTTTTGCACTGAGTTTTAGCTCAACCCCGCATTTACGTGTGGTTCAATTCCCAGCCGTTATTAACTGCGTCAGCACCCGCTCCTCCAGCCGTGGCAGCAGCAGCTCCCAGTACTTGCACATTTACTTCAGGAAAATTCAAATTAGCCTAGTTTATCATTTAGTAATTATGCAGTCTATCATTTAATAAAAATACCCATCACAGTTTCCCAGAACCCAGAAAAGACATTTATAGACTCAAGAATATTCTGTTTACAATCACACAGAGCAGGCAAAAGGAGTAAATCCTTACATATCACAGAATTGGTGATTATTTTCTGCCAGTAGATAAATATTAAATATTTAAACAGTTTCAGTCATATAGGTTGTTTGCCCCTTTCTATGACCACTAAACGTGAGCATTTGCTGTATCTGTGCATCTGTTAGTTGTAATTGTGACAAACATTGCACTGTTTCTATGCCAATCAACCACATCAATATCATCTGCTGGTTTTATTCTTGTGTTGGAGAAAGGGGTCAGCATGGGAATAATTTAAAGGAAAGTCATTTTCTAAATGAATCATAGGCTAAAAGCAACATTTAGTCATTTCTACCTAAGAAAAGTGCTGATCCTTGGTTTTGAATTGCATTTAAGGTTGTAAAGGAATTTGTCTATGTTTTTTTTTTTTGAGTTGAATACAAAGGTATTGTGTTTGCTGTTATATGAAAAAACTAAAGGCAGTAAAGCCACTTGCTTGAGAAGTTATCCTGGCATACAACGGCTGTTATCGTTCATTATCACCACCTGTAGGTACCTGCTCCACATGTTAGAAGCCTCAGTAGGTCATTATCATGTCATGTTATGTACCACTATGTTGTTGGGTTTAGGTACGTAAACCACACATGGTGGTTATGGTTAGTTTTTAGCACATAAACAATATGGTTAAGGTTAGGGAAAGGTCCTGGTTTGAATTCAGTGTGTGTTGACTAAAGTAAAAGCATTGATTAATGATTTGAAATGGAAAGTGATTTGTCTCGTCTCGTCTCGTCCCGTCCTGCCTAGCTGGAAGGTTTTCATAAAGTTACGCACTTCCACTGTTGCCCCTGTCACATTTTTTACAGCCACTAGATGTCACCACATGTCTCGCTTATAATTACAACACCGGTGACCCACTGAATAAAAACTATGGGCCTAATACCTTAATATTCAGTGGCCTCACAACAGCGGAGGACACAGAATTTCAATATTGTGACTTAAAATTGGTATTAGAAATATTCTGATGAATGTCTGATCATAAATAATATTGCAGCACAAATACCCATTAGGTCAGTGAACTTTGAAACATTTAAGCGCAAGTCAAAAATGACATTCATGAAATGTTTTGTCTCACCAGCAAGCCAAACCCAACGACATTTCATTTTTCTATTTTCACATAGAATAAGAGAAAGCAACAAATAATCACGTTAAGAGAGAATAAGAAATAGGTAGAAAGTGTCTCAGTGATTGACTGCTCCTGTGTGTCTCCCAGCCTGGACATATAGACAAGAATATAACCATATATACTTTTTACTGAGAAAGTGTAGGGATGGATGGTGGCACAGACAGTGACAGACAGTTATGAAAGCAGCACCATGTGCATTCTGAGAAGTGGTTTTCTTTTGTCTGCGAGAAAGAAGAAAGGAAATAGCTGACATAAATCCATTGATGTAAAAAGGACACCCTGTTGTAACAGGCAGCCAGACAGAAAATGACAGAGGATCTCAGACTACCTTCCCCATTTTCCCTCAGCTCTCCCTCCCCCCACCCCCTTGTCTCTCTGTGTATCCTCCCCGCCCTCATAAATGTTATCTTGCCACACAAATGCTCAACAAGACAGTGTGTGTATTTTTATATATATCTGTGTGGTGCCTCAACAACCCCCCCCCCCACACACACACACACACACACAAACAGATGCCAGACAGTATGTATGAAGTGCAGCCTCACTGATTCCATCAAGTGTAATGATTGCAATAAAATCCCTCTTGGCTGCTTCTCTCAGCATCCTCTCCTCTCCTCCGCAGCATCCTTTCATCACATTTCCCCCGCCTTCCTTCCATCCTTCCTTTACCTGTCTCCTTGCTTGAGTTCTGTTTAATGTTCCTGTCCTTTTCGTTGTTTTATGTTTCTTTCCTGACCTTTTTCTTCTTCCTTTGTCTCATCTTTCCTCCCCATTACTTTACTGACTTTTATTTAGTTTCCTCTCATGCCTTTGCCTTCTTCTTGCTTCTTCGTTTCTTTACTTCTGCTCACTTTAATCTTCTGTACTCTCTTCTCACTGGCCTTTTCCTCTCCTCTCCTTTCCTATCTTGTTCCATCTATTTGTGTTTTCATTTTTTAACTTCTCTTCCTTTTAGTTCCTGTTGTTTTCTTTCCTATATTCTTCATATTTATATTATGCTTTTCTTAACTGTCCTTTTTTTTTCTTCTCCTGCTTATTTTGACTTTTACGTGAAGAACCTGTTACTAAAGTATTTATTATTTTTTAGATCACAAGTTGGCACTATCACAATAGCGCCTGGATCAGTGGTGGTGAATCAGTCTATCTCAACCACCTGAGGGCTGGTCTCTGGGCAAATTGGAAAGAATGCAACCTGCTACAGAATCAGCCAATATTTAAATTCGAATAGTAACAACTCGACCTGTGTTTATTTATTTTCTTATGTCATTAAAGGGGATTGTAGACGACAGATAGTTTCAGTTCTCATTAGTTGCAAAACATCTAAAGTTTAACTAATCTAAGGCTGCTTTAAACTGTTCCTTGTTTAAAAGAACAGTTTGTTCTGACATCAGATGCTTATTGATATTATGTGTTAAAACACTGTAATGTAATTTAATACTTCAGATAGGTTTAAGCTTTGCCAATCAACAAGCTGGAATCGTGGCTGTTGCAACAGGTGAGGATGATGATATAATACCAGAGAAAAGTAGTCATGTTACTTCAGCGAGCTGGAAATGACAGACATCCCACCTCTCCTCCCTCTCACTTGTCTTTGCACCAGAATTCATATTAATAAATTAACATCATGGCTTAAACCGTCTTTAAGACTGATGGAAATCCTTAGGTTTCTCCCGGGTTCTCTGATTTCCTGCCATAGTCCAAAGACTGTGTTGGCCTTTGTGAATTTCCCATTGGGATGAATAAAGTGTCTATCTATCTTGAGATAGAGGGGTGACCTGTCCAGGGTGTATCCCGCCTCTCGCCCTATGACAGCTGGAATAGGATCCAGTTCCCCGACAAACCTAACAGGAAAGGCAGTTACAGATAATGGACGGATGGATGTTTAAGAAACATTCAGAGCCTATTATGTCGTTGTGTCGGATAAGTGGGATTTTTTTTTGTATTGTTGCACATTTTTTGTATTGTTGCACATATGGGCCTAGTGGGGAACAGCTGCATATACACAATACTATTTTCAAGTCTCCTAAAATGTGAAATTGTCACAGAAAAGGTTGTTTTTGGTCATAATGCCCAAATTGCAATATTTTATCATTTAGGTTTTTTTGATATATGACACTACTGTGTTGGCTTTTTCAGTCAAATGAACCTCTTTACAGTAAATCAGGACATGACACTGGACAGGTGTTGCTGTCAGATCCATAACCACATGTAATCTTTGTATGTATATAGCTAAAAACTGCAAGTTTGTCATCATTTCTTTCATCTTTCACTTATTTTTCTCTCTCTGACTTACAAACACACATATCTCCATCATCGTCTTGACTTATTCCTTGTAGGCAGATAAAAATCTTCTGCAGAGTAGCAAAAACTGCAATGACTCATCTACTATCTAGACCACCTCAGCAAAAGAGGGAGACATACAGAGAAACGGTGAGAGAGAGTGGAAGAGGGCGCCCACATGGAAATTAATAGAGTGAGAGAGGAAAAGTCAAGTGAGTAAGTGTGGTTGTGAATACTAAAGTCAGCCAGAAAGACACAGAGTGAAACTCCCGGTCACTGTGTGACAGATGAGACTCAGAATGAAAAAAGGATGAATGTGTGTGCAAGAAGTGAGAGAGGGAGCGATGGATAGGTGGACGGCAGGAGACAAAGAATAGATGGAGAGAGATTGAGTGATTGACAGCTCTGCTTCTGGTCGACATCCACAACACAGCTGACTGCTGCAGTGTGTGTGCGGCTACAGGATTCAAACACTTATCCTTGTAGTCTTATGAGGACTGTATTTTTAGTAGACTGCTGAGGATCTATCTGATCACACAATACTCACTAGGAGCAAACAGGAAAGCTTAGTGATAGTGAAAGGAAACACCAGGGGTTCCAGGATTAAACAGGCCCCCAAAAGTTTGTTTTCATCTCGAAACGACTCCCTACTGTGGAGAATATATTGTTTTGTTTTTTTTTTGTCTCTTTCCTAAAGTGATGTAAGGCAATCGAAAGGGGAAAAAAAGAGGGAGAAGCAAAGGACTGCAATCTAAGAGGTAATCATGGTTTATTAAGACAGCTGGAAACAGTCAACAATCAAATCTCTCACTTTCTGGGACGAAAAGTTGATAAGTTGTCTTTGTACTGTTTGCAAAATTAAAAAATAAGTTTGCAATGATTCGCGAATCACTGCATCTTCTATATTTACATTTTACACGATCTGTCTTTTCTGGCAATTGGCTTTGTAATAAAAGGACGTAATAACGTGACTTAATTCCGTTTTGCTGCTTCACTTCAGGGTTTTTGAATTGTTCTTGCAGTGCTGTCATGATTTATGGCAACACTTGGATAGAATAGAGCCATCTTTGCTGTCATTAGTGACACTTATGCTTTGAATTCTATCACAGGTCTATAGCCTGTCTCCGTGTTCCATGTTAGGACGGGAGACCAGATGAGCTTATAAACTTCCCACAGAAGGTTGTTTATCACGTTAGTTGGCATTTATAGCATTATAGAATTTAGTTTTTCAGATGTTGGGGTGTTTTATGTCTTTACTACAAAGTAAATAAAGAGATGACAGGGAACGACGGGCAACAAGAAATGGGATGCTGTGGTTGGATTCTTCAACCATAAGCCCCACAAGGCACCCAAATAAGTATTAAAATGATGCAAATTTACATTATAATATTAGGATACTACCAGGACCCTCAGGATCCCAGGCCTCCGGTAGAGGACTCGAGCTCGAAGGAAAGAAAAAGACGGAAGGTTTTTTTTTGTGTGTGCCCAGATTTTAGTGTGCTACACTCCAGCTAAACTTGGCCAAAAGGACCTGTAACAAACTGAGAAAATCTGTGTTTGTGTAGAGAAGAGAGTGGGTGGGAGCGAGCTAAAGCAGGCATGTATCGAGTTGTAGAGAAGATGAAAAAGCAACGCAGGCGTGTTGGTTTGGGAACACATTTTTAGTCTGTTTTTCAATTTACAGTTAATGAGATTTTCAGCAACCTCTCCCTTTTCTGTTGTGAGTGTTTATCCTGGTATGTCTGCACAGCCCCATCTTTTACACCTATGCATTACACCCCATCTTTACTGAATTGGGTAAATATCTATCAGTCTCAAACTTTGTGTGTGTGCTTCAGTGCTTGTATTAGGTGTTGTGTGGATATACTTGTCTGTGCATGTGTGTCAATGTACATACGGCATGAATATCAAAACAGTGGCATTCCTGCGTTTCACTGCACTGATGCGTTTCCTCCCCGCCTGACGCCCACAAGGCAAATTTTCCATGCATCACCTAAACTGACTCCTTTAACACTGTCACCCCAGTGGCTCAGACTCAAGTGCAATTTTGTGCATTTGTCCAAACCTCTTCCCCCCCATTTATTTTCTGTACTTTGTTCCCATCTCAGTGTATGCTAGCAGAAACCTTTGATCTGCAAATATAATGTCCGAATAGCCTAACTAAACGTAACTCTATATTTAAAAAATAAATAAATAAATCATACATCGTAAATTATGCATGCAAAAGTATTACAGTATCAAACTCCATGCAAGCAGCAATTGAGGTTGGACTGGTACTGAAAGGTAAAACTATAATCTCTTCATAATAAACAAATAACAAGCCAATATACTGTATGTCAATATGTGTTTATCGCGTTAATTATAAAGATATTATCAGAATGCTTTCCATACATTTCCTGTAATATGAGGGGTTTTGAAGTATCCCTTCACAAGACTTAACAGCATCTCCTCCAATTCTCCATCGAGCAGATTTGCCCTCTTCAACATCACATTGATCAGACCCTACCTTTCCAAATTTGCAACCCAAGTCGATGTGCAGGCATCGATCTTATCTCGTCTCGACTACTGCAATGCCCTACTTGACATGGCTACTGGAAGCACAGCCAAACCCCTCCAGATGATCCAAAATACAGCAGCATCTCTCATTTTTCATCAGCCTAAAGAACAAGTCTCTTCACTTATCAGGCCACCCACATCTGGTTTAAAGCTCTCACCCTCACCTACATAGGGGTCAACTCAGCATTACCTTCCTACCTGAACTCCTTCATCCAAGTCTACAAATCTTCCCGCCCACCGCACTCTGCCAGCAAACACCATCTGGTGGTTCCTACACGACAAAGCAAAAGATCCTAAGCATAGCTCTTCCCTTCAGTGGTCCCACAATGGTGGAACATAAAGCTGCCAAACTCTGCACACTCAGCAGCCTGAATGCCAAGTGAATTGTTGACAGGACTTTTCTGCAACAGCCTATGTCTTCAGTTTCCTTTATGTCAGTTATATTTTTGCTTGCTTTGCACCTAACTTGTAAGCTGCTTTTGATTTGACAAATGTTTCGATGTTCATGTCAATTTCTAGTTCCAGAGACAAGGATTTTAGAGACTGGGTTATTGTAGCATGTAAGCACCATATTAGGGTGACTGATCAGCAATGCAACATTATAATCCTGCAGAGCAAGTAAGAGAAGGGGATGAGCTGGATTGTATTTGGCTGATTAGAAGTGATAAAGTGGAGATGACAAACCATCACACTGTTAATTGTTCAGGCAGCCATACAACAAACTAGGTGCATTCTCAAATGTTCTGATAAATGGGTCTGTGTAGACAAAACAGAAACTAGCAGGGAGGTACAGTAAAGGAGTCAAACTCATGTCTGCACAGACAGTAGATAGTGATCGGACACCAGGATGATGGTGCCGTCAGGTCAGGTGACGGAGCATTAAGGGGAAGTTTGAGGGCAGCTGGAACTGGATGGAGTGTGTGTTTGCTAGTAAGTGAGAAGACATTTCAAGTCTGAAATTCCAGATCTTGAAAAGACATAACTCAAAAAGTCTGTAAACATTTATATCGATATTTGTATTGGCTATAATTTGAGATATGCAACAAGCTTGGCCTCTGTTGTATGTTATCTTACAAAGCACAAATGGGCCAAGAATAACCGTAAAAGATCTGAAGCTACACATAGTGATGCTGTAGCCTGCAGCTATACTGACTGTGGGAATCTCTCACTGTAGGTACACATTATCACTAATAACACATCTCCGAACCATTGTTATGTGTATATATTGGTTGGGATTGGTTCGGGTTTACTGACACTGGGTGGATGGGGTGGATTAGATGTGTGTTTAATGAATGTGTTCGCTTGCGGTAAAGAGGCATTGCTTATGTTTGTAAGATGATTCAGACTCGCTGGGAACGACTTGTGTGTTTTACTGTGATTCATTATTTTTTATCTGCTTTAATTGTAAATTAATGCAACATGATCTGGTCTTCATCTTACTCACAAGTGCAGACAAACAGAGTGGGATTAAGCCAACACATAAATGATTAACTTTTATTTGAGGGTAAGGTCTGAGCTCTTTTACCGACTTCCTTTCATAAGTAGGACCTTCTGATCTAATATCCCATTCGGGGTCACCAGGGGCTGGAGCCCAGCTGCCATTTGGTTAGAGCAACTACACGCTGGATATGTCGCCAAAGTGTGTTCAACCAGGCCAATAATGCCCACCAGTATTCACCATTAACCACTTGTGTATGTTTTTCTATTTTTAACAATGAAAGAAGCCCAAATACTTGACCAGAGTAACACAAGTATGAAAAATCAATTTCTTTGGAGGATTAGATGCTAAGCACTCATTTGAAACTTCTAACAAACTTTTGAGTAATGATTGAGAAATTAGGCTCAATGACCTTGTCTGTGTGATTGATGCACAGTATTATTTAATGAGGCTATTTTTATGTCTATGAAGGATTTTCAGTTGGCACATTGAAGTTTTACTTTGTACAATATGCAGTTATGGATACAAAGGCTTCAAACGTGATCCCGACATTCACAACTGTTTTACAGTCCAGCAAAACAAACAAAAAAAAAAAAACAATCTTCTGCTTCACAGTGTGAGGCCCATTGTATTCAATGAGTCTGGGCCTCAGAGCAACAGTGAATAAACCTGCTCATTCCATTCAGGCAGGTTTTCCTAGTGTAGAGTAACACTGACCTTTGGCTGATTAATGCAGAGTAAGATCAGTGTGCATTTAATGGGACTCCGGAAGGACTCAGCGTACTTTAACCACATTATTATTACTCATTTTCCTTAGTCAGCTCATTGTCTCACTACAGTTTTATGTCTGCTGAGAGACTGAACTGAGAGATTAAGGACTTGTAACAAGTTGTTTCATGTAGAGTGTCACTTCTAATGGTCTTTCAGAGCAGAGTTGTTTGAACCATTAGTCCTGGGCTATCTAGCCTGGTATCTGTTAGGATTCTGTTGTGTCCTGATGTAGAGGCAAACGCTCAACCACAGGAACCTCGGCTGTAACAGCAGACATCACTGCTCTTTATTCCCTTTCATTAGCAAGCGTGTTTTAGCAAATGCTTTCCAGTTGGAGCAATACAGTGTTCTACATTAGTGATGTCTAGGTCACAAACAATTGAATTTTCTGTGAATTAATATTTGAAGCGAATGAGGAAATCTGAGTCCCTGTACACAAAGAATTCTTTTGGTACCCAGCTTTCCAGCAGCACAGTGTGCTGTGTTGTGTCTGCATTAATCTATCTGCAGCAGAACGCAACTGTGAAGCTGCCTTAATCTGCAGCCAGTCCGACTGCCGCATCATCGTTGGCGTCATGACATCCGTGCATTTGGCCGACAGCAGAGAGACGCAAAAACCCGAAACTTGTAGGACGACAGAGTGAACCCTGGAGAGTCATGGGATTGAGACCTAAAGAATGTGATCGGCAAATACCTCCCTTCAGTTGCACATAGAGAAGTCTGTAAATGACATCACATTTCCCACCAACAACAGAACTTAATAAGATTTAATAAGATCTTATTGTGGTTGTCATATTTAGGAGAGTTGTTTTAAAGAGTAAGTCTGTGGCATATCTCCACTGTATTGTGTCAGAGAGTAAGAACGAATAGTGTATGTCTTCAATCCCAGTTGTTCACAGAACTAAACAATCAGTACTGTATCTGCAGGAATTGTATGGATATTGTAGACACTGATGAATTAAGCAAGGTGACTTCATCGTTGGCATTGTGGCAATCAGGGGGTTGTAACTGTGACCTTAAAGGAGCTGAAGGACTCTAAAGGCACAGCATGTAGGATTTAAACTCACCCCCACCCCTTTATATTCACTAAATACTTTCCATTCGTCTGGCGGAGTTAAGTCACTAAATCCCAAATCCACCCAAACAGTTGCCTCCATGGACTATGAACTCTGGATGACACTGTCTGGGCACTGTGTTGTACCCTTGTGACACAGTTCTGCCGTTTCATTTCCATCAAGAGGGAATTTGGGAGATCTGTGAATTGACTCCTATGCATGTATGGAATAATTTCCCCCCATCGCCTATTGAATTAGACAGTGTGATTGATGTTAAGGCACAGTGGTTTACCTTAGCAGATTATTTGTCAGTAAATCTATCAAGGCAGTTAGATCAAAAGACACTTGTAATGTCGGGTTTTGCTCTTGATGGATGCAGACTGTTCTTTGTGCTTTTTGCTTGTGACTGGAAAAGTTAAACATCTAGAATAATGCCAGCTGTCAACTCTGAAGTAACCTCTGTCCATCACCAGGACCACTGAGCTTTTTCGGCCCTCCATGTTACTGTCTCCCTGCCACTCTCGCAGTCTGTCGGTCTGTTTGCCAGCATCACTGCCCCTCATTCTTTCTGTCCTGCCCCTCAACACTGGAGATGATGCATAGCCAGATTAAGCCTGTCAGATTTGTCACACTTGACTGGCAGACAGTATAACACGGAGACAGGTCAGACAAGGAAATGACAAATGATGCCTTCAGCCTACCTTTGTTTGCTTTTGCTTTACCAGCTGTTTTGTGCATCATTTCACACTTTATATGATTTTTTTTGCCCCTGTAATAAATGGTGTGTTGGATAATTCCTCCAGGGAAATAAAGGTTATACTGTTTTATTACTAAGACAAGAATGATCAGCACCAGCGACGATTCAAGTTTCAGTTTGTAATCAGTTACTCCTTGAGGAATATACTGGCATAACTTAATTAATGATAACTTAATAATTACTCAGCAGCCAAAGAAACTCGCTATATTACTTTTTATTTTAGGCCGATCAGCCACAACATTAATACTGGTGCTCATTAGCTACTGTATATTAGGCGAAGGCTTTTTTAAGAGGTAAGTGTGATAAATCCAATTGCAAATTACTAGTTTAGTGGTGGTAATGATGTGTCATCAGTCATGAGATCATGTTTGTTAATAGCGATCAGCCACAAGATTAAAACTTCAATACTGTCATGGAGGACAAGGGTCAGCGTGGCCACTCTGAGCAGTCTGGCTCTACAAACCCCTATACACAGCAAAACACGATACACTGTGTGCAGAAGTGGTAGAAGTACACAAACAAAAATAAAAAATATTATATAGAATCAATATGGCATCTAACGATTGTTGTTTTACATGTACAATAAAATTTGGTACAGGATGTATTTTGTGAGAATCGAGACTCCGACTAGAGGCACAAAAACAATGTTTAGTATGAAATCATTACATCCTGCTTGGAGGACAACTCTAGGATGAAGGCAGCTACCTACAGTTAATGAGTGAGGCATTTATTTAGCAAAAGACATGTTAAACATTAGTGTTAGGGGTGAAAATCTAACCACTTACAAGAACATGACACCGAAGGAAAACAGGAACTTCTGGCATAAGTTCACCTGATATAAAGTTGCATAGATGAAGAAGATCTAACTTAGAGAACTTTTGGCTTGTGGCCCTAATACCTAGTTGCAGATTACATGCAGTTATATGAACTGAAGCTATTAGTGGTACTAGTCTAGCTCAGGAATGTATGTGAAAGAAAAAGTAAAAACTGTAGTTTAAGCTCTGGAGATTCTATTTAGAGGTAACATCACCCAAATAAATTAAAAAAAAAATCAGTTTCAGTTGTTTTTTTTATCAGATCTGACATAATGTATCCATCTTTTAGTTGTAGTAGTTGTATATTACTATTGGTTTCACTGACCATGATTGTATAGGTTGAAATGTTCACGCAAAGACATTTGAATGGCAGCTAGAGTACACCACCGACAGCGTGTTGTAAATTTCCCTTGGGTGTTCAAAAAAAGTAGATGGAATAAAACCAATTAATTACCAAAAACAACCAGCTAGACACAAAGGAGGTTGTTTGGTTTCTCTTAATTTGGATCCTTTGACTGAATTTCAGGTCCATCAAATTTCAGAAATATAACAAAAGTATCTGTCGATGCATATTATCATCAATTCAACTACATTCAACAAGGACGTGAATGCTGAAAAGGGAAAGTGTTGGTGATTTATTCATCTACAGTACATGCAGATTGCATGTCCTGGCTTGGTGTCCTTGTAAGACAAACCGCAGACAGAGTCCTCGCTGAGGTGTGAGACCATAGCCGCTGGGCTTGACCTTAAAAAGCCTCTGTTAACTGCAGCCTGGTCACAAGCCAAGCTCATCAAACTGAATTAGAGTATAGATAGGACTAATGAAGCAGACTAAAGGGGACCTTTCATTAATTATTATGGGTCTTGTGTAATCTTCATCTATCCATGTTTGACAGTGTGTCTGTGTTCTCAAGCAACACCTCATGTGCCATCCTCACACATGCTGTGTGTTATCAAATGGTGTGTTCATTAATTGATCAATAATAAAAAGCTTTGCCAAAATGATTCTGATAATCAATCAGACATTTCATGTCATATGACTCTCTACACACACAGTACAGTGTCTGTCTCACGATTGTAATAAGCTGAGCAGCTAGGAGCTAAATGTGGCTGGATTTCCCTGTTGCCTGAATGTCCGGGTTTTCTGGATGGTGCCATTTGAGGTGATTACAGAGTTTACCTGTTGTATTCCTGCACCACCCTTGTAAACGAGGCACGGAGTAGTGTCTTGGGCTGTATCGGAACCTCCAGGAGTATAGGGTGGCCTGCATGCTGCCAGAACGGAAACATGTCGACCTGTTATTGAATTTGGCTTAAACAGGTTTTTGACCCTGTTCAAAATCAGTTTTAAAATGTGTTTTGATAGATCAGATCGCATGCAGATAGCCAAGACACAATCCACTAGGTCGGCGGGGAAGTCTTCACCTGTGTTCTCACCCAAAACAACCGCTGGTGACGTAATTTTAAAATTGGTTTAAGTGATTGGAGCCGAGTTTGTCTTAAAGTTGTGTACACTTGTTTTTACCACTGTCTACTCATTAATAAAAGTACTTGAAGTGATTGTAGTAGACACCTATGACTGCTCTGAAGACAGAAAACTGTTTGCCTGAGCTCTTCCCCAGTTAACGCTTTAAGGGACCCACTATCCTTTAAAACAAATAGAAAAAAGCTTTCATTAAAACTCAGCTAGAATTTATCAGAGAGCATGTGGAACACGGAAGTGAACTGAAAGAAGGTTCTTTGGTCTGATGAGACCAACACTGAGTTTTGTAGTCATGATAATAGAAACTATTCTTGGTGGAAACCAAACAAGGCACATTATCAAATGCACCATTCCCACTGTGAAGCCTGCTGGTGGCAGCATCATGCTGTGGGGGTGCTTCTCTGTAGCACCCCATGGAAGATAGAGGGTAATATTATTTCAGCATAAAAGGGGATGAATACTTTTTACAGGCACTGCTGGAGACTGCAGTTTAAAAAAAAGACCATTTTAAAGAGATTTTAGTGAAGAACTCAAGCTGAAACCGGGCTGCAAATGTTTTGTGGAGTTCTGTATTCACAGCAGCAGTGTTATTTGCAGAGTGTTTGAGCTGCAGTGATGAGTTTTTCAAAGTTTGACTCTTTTTCAAAGGCAAATAACTCGTGTCACTGCCTGTGGGGCAGTTTGTGTGTGTTTCTCTTTGCAGCACTAAGTGAGTGGAGACACACACACCCGGGGACGTGCTGTGTCTTTATATTGTCCAGTAGTGAGACGTTTCATATTTCCCTTAGCTGAACCTGTTAAGCGTTAAACCAAATATCAACAATCCTGTTTCTCTCTTTGTGACTCTCTTTCTCCACGTCTGTTGCAGCAGATTTCCAAATCACCTCAGCAGCCCCCGTCCCTGCTCTGTTATGCAATCGCAGTCTCCTCATGCTTGAATTTACAGCGTAGCAGATGCAATGAGCCCCATAGTAAAATAGTCTGTTCCTCAATCCGTGTTTGTCTGTCTCACTGCTGTCACACTAGTAAATGTCTAACATGTCCCTGTGACCCAGTAGAGCCATTGGAGCTGGCTGCCAGAGCTTAGTTGTCCTCATACAGTATGTTACAATGGCAGATACATCCTCCAATTTGAATGACGATGGAAACTTTCCTTACTGACGAGCAGGAAGAATATGTCAGTCTAAATGAGTCGACCCCCCCGAGTCAGATTAATTATCATGTTTCTAAAAGCTTCCACTCAAACATACCAGTAAACCCAAGACCTAAACATATTTATAACTCATTTGAAAGCCTTACTCTTAGCCTTTCACACCCAAACTGGAAAACTCAACATCCACTTTTATTTGTTATCGTGTTCCGTCCTCCAGTCCCTTATTCAGAGTTTTTGATTGAATTTTCAGATTTTCTATCCGATCTAGTGCTTAGTAAAGATAAAGTCATTATAGTGGTTGACTTTAACATTCATGTAGATGCTGACAGTAACTGTCTCAACACTGTGTTTAATTCATTATTGGATTTAATTGTTTTTTTCCCAAATAAACCCACTCACTGTTTTAGTCTCACCTTAGACCTTGTCCTCACGTATGGCATTGAAGTATTTCCTCACATGTATGTTTTCCTTACAGTATTTCCTGAGCTCTTTCTAATAACATTTGAATTTACAATAACGGACTATACTGCAGTTAGGGAAAAAGTCCACTATAGCATAGTTGCCGACTAAGAGCCATAGTTCTGTTGAGCCTAGTTTTCCCTTAACTCTGAGCAGCAATGACTTCATGACTTTCTTTATGAATAAAATTGTAGCTATTAGAGAAAGAATTCACCAGATTCTCCCCCCAAATATTACAGATAGATCTTCACGTACAACATTGCTAGAATCATCGATAAGGCCCCAACCCCTGTTAGACTGCTTTTTACCCATAGATCTCACTGAACTAACTTCAATTATTACCTCATCTAAACCAACAACCTGTCTGCTAGACCCTATTTCAAAAAACTGCTCAAGGAAGCTTTACCCTTAATAGATAGATAGATATCTTTAGAAACAGACTATGTATCACAGGCCTATAAGGTAGCTGTAATTTAACCACTACTTGAAAAACCCTGTCTTTACCCAGGTGTTTCAGCCAATTACAGACCAATATCTAATCTCCCCTTTATTTCTAAAACCCTTGGAAAGTAGTTGCAAAACAAAAATGTGATCATATGTGAGACTTTTAGTCAGCATTTAGAGTTCATCATAGAACAGAAACAGCACTGGTAAACGTCACCAACGATCTTCTCATGGCCTCAGATAATGGACTAGTCTCTATACTTGTTCTGTTAGATCTTAGTGCTGCATTTGATTCCATTGATCACAACATTTTATTACAGAGACTGGAACATGAAATTGGAATTAAAGGAGCTGCACTAGGTTGGTTTAAATCTTATTTATCAGATAGATTCCAATTTGTTCATGTTAATGATGAATCCTCCATGCACACAAAGGTTAGTTATGGAGTTCCACAAGGCTCTGTGTTAGGACCAATACTTTTTACTTTATATATGTCTCCTTTAGGCAATATTATTAGAAAACAGTCCATACATTTCCACTGCTATGCTGATGATACCCAGCTATATTTATCTATTGAACCAGATAAAACAAATCAGTTAATCAAGCTTCAAGCCTACAAGACATAAAGGCCTGCATGTCCCACAATTTATTACTTCTAAAACTGAAGTCATAGTATTTTGGCCCAAAAATCTCAGAAATATAATGTCCAACCATATTGTTACTCTAGATGTTATAACTCTGGCTTCCAGTATCACTGCAATGAACCTTGGAGTTATGTTTGACCGGTATTTGTCATTTACCTCACATATAAAACAAATCTCTAGAACAGCCTTCTTCCACCTATGGAACATTGCCAAAACTAAGAGCATCCTGTCTCAAAGTGATGCCGAAAAACTGGTCCATGCATTTGTTACTTCCAGGTTGGACTACTGTAATTCCCTACTTTCAGGATGCCCCAGTAACTCCCTAAAGAGCCTGCAATTAATCCAAAATGCTGCAGCAAGACTGCTGACTGGAACTTGCAAGAGAGATTATATTTCACCTTCACTAGCTTCTCTCCATTGGCTTCCCATTAAATCTAGAATAGAATTTAAAACCCTGCTTCTTACATATAAAGCTCTGAATGGTCAGGCTCCATCATATATAGAAGACCTCATAGCACCATATCATCCCAGTAGACCACTTCGGTCTCAGAATCCAGGCCTACTTGTGGTTCCCAGAATTTCCAAAGGTAGAATGGGAGGTAGAGCCTTTAGCTATCAAGCTCCTCTCCTGTGGAACCAGCTCCCAGTTCTGATTCAGGAAGCAGACACCCTCTCTACTTTTAAGTCTAGGCTTAAAACCTTCCTCTTTGATTAAGCTTATACTTAGTTTTAGTCATGCTGCTATAGGCTTAGACTGCTGGGGGACCCACCCCTCAATGCACTGAGCTGCTTTCCTCCTCTTGACCCTCTCTCCTCTCCTCTCACCCCACAATTCTCACCACTGTATGACATTAACTCTGTGTGTTTTCTCCCGTAGTGGTCTTTCTCCTTCTCTGTCCCCCTCTCTCTGTCCCTCTCTGCGTGTCCCCAGCTTTGGAGATGTGTGTTTTGCAGTGTGCAGCTACTGGTCCTACCAACCTGCCCGATGTTTTGTTGTTGCTTTTGTTGCTCTTTTCTTTTCTCTCTTCACTTTCCACTCACCCCAACCGGTCAAGGCAGAAGGCCGCCCACCCTGAGCCTGGTTCTGCTGGAGGTTTCTTCCGTTAAAGGGAGTTTTTCCTCTCCACTGTTGCCTAGGGCTTGCTCAAGAGAGAATTGTTTAGTTTTTTCTATACGTCTTTATAGTCTCGACTTTGTTCTGTATTTATTCTGTGCCTTGAGATGACTTTGTTGTGAATTGGCGCTATATAAATAAATTTGAATTGAACTGAGTTGAATTGAACTTTACCCACTCCATGGAGTTCAGCGATCTCTTTTAACACTTGACTACAGTGCACTTTCATTATTATTCTGTGTGTTCATTTGTTCAGTTCTCTAGTTTAAGCCTTGTATTCCTATTTGTGACACCAGAGTTCATTTTTCTCTTTCAAAAACATTGGAAATATGTTAGAATAATTCTAAGGCACATAGAAGTTGATATGTGTTTGACCTCATAACACCAACAGCAGCGGCTCAATTCAGTAATGAAAAGAACAAATGACGCACATCTAAAACCACTTACTTCCAGTTACCTGTGGGGGAATTACACTTCCTGGTTACTTCATCCTCTGGATACATGGTCATTCACTGTAGACCATTTAGAGTTGTTATTCTGCAGTTCTAACTTCAGTGTTGAAGGAATGACATAGTTTTGTAGGCCAAGCTGGAAGTTAGTATCTCCCTAGTTCACTCAGTGGAATTTCTTCATTGCTTAAAATGAGCTCTATAACAAACAGAAGTCTATGTTTGTTATATTACTGCACACGCTTTGCAATAATTACCATAGTCAGTATTGTTTAAACTACAGCTTTTATAGTGAAGTACTTTACTTCTGTAAAATAAATATAGATAATCAGCTTACTACTTTTTCATGAGTAAAAGATTTGGAGTGGTACTTTAAATCAATATTTGCAATATTACTGGGGTATTAAATTTATGTAGAGTACTTTTTAACCCCTTCGCACAATGTATCTCATTTTGCTGTGTATGGGGCTGTGTAGCTGCAGATTGCTTAGGGTGACCATGTTGACCCTTTTCCCAATCACGGTAAGTGTGTTTACATTGACTTAAGTAACCGGCTTACAATCAGCTTGGGAAGGCTGATTTCTTAAGTGTTATGTAAACGGGAAAGCCGGTTTCCGAAATCAGAATAGAGAAAAAAAACTGGTTTCCTGCTGTAGAACACTGATTTCTCCCCCGTGTATAAGTGGGACCAGGTTTTCTAATCGTCTTTCTCCAACTATGCTTGTGTACCAAAAGGAACATGCTGCCGATGGAAAGAATAAATGCTGTCTTGTTTTTACAACAAAGTCTGCCTGAAGTCCAAACCATAATTTAACTAACACCAAGTAGTAGTAATAGAAGTCTAAAGAAGAAGATTTTTTAAATTCAGACAGGTAATGCTGTGGATCAGCTGTGTGTGTCTCCTCTGTTTTTCCTTTCTCTCCCTCTGTACTATCACTGTGACACAAACACACAAAAAGAAAAATCTTTTTTTCTTTTTGTGTCATTCTTCTGCAGTATGTATACATGGATTTCAAGTACCCTAGGTTACCTAAGTGCCTGCAAACACATTCAATATTAAGACCATCGGTGTTATTGTTGTGGCTGATCGGTATAAATGAGCTAAACCATGATGGCATGACTTCATCACCACAACCCCTAAACTTGGAAATTGTAATTGGATCGACAAAAGCCCCTTCTCTTCCTGTGCCCTGATACACAGTACGTAGTGATCCTAAGTAATAGTAGTGACATCTGTAAATTAGTGAATACATGAGTCCTGTGTTTGGCAAAAAAAAAGTTTTAACATTCCACACAACCTTTGTAGACTCACTTAAAAGCTCAAATAAATACACAAGTGGGATATTCAGGGGTGAATTCCATGTTGTACAATAAACCATGACCCCTGACCATTTAACCTACCACTCCATCAAAAGCCTCATGGACGTTTTTGCACTACTGAACCGGTAGTGCATAAATGCCAACTGCCAATTTACAGGTTTTAGCACTCTATTACCACTACCTAAAAATGCCTGATAATGCAGGCTGTATGCCAGTTGAAATAATTCTTTTTTTTTTTTTTTTTTTACAGAAAATATTTACCTGAGAGTCATTGAAGGTTTGCACAGAGCACTAGCTTTATATGAAATATAGCCTATACAGCATTATTGGAATCAGATGAAGTCCCTAAGGATAGAATTTTATTACTGTGGCTTTGAGACTCACATTTCTACAAAATACGTCATCTATTTCCTCTCAGTGATCTTTTATGTTCTCTCTAAATGTTCCCGACTCCATTGGCAAAACTTTAATTTTTATTCGCAGTGTTAAAATTCAAACAGAGCTGAGACAAGACAAGAAAACCCGGTTTGAGCATAATAAAGTAGTTGTTCATGAAATATGTAAGAACACAAGTACTAAAGCAAAGTTTCTTATTGTACTGCAGACAGACTTACTTCTACAAGTAGTAACTCGGTGGTAGAAAAGACTCACCAGTAGGTAGTTTTGTGTACAGTAGGTGGCTGTGGTAGCACCAAAACTGCAAAATCATTGTTTGGTCTGAGAAACAGTGGCACACACACACACACACACACACACACACCTATTCCATTCTTTCCTCTACCCTTAATCGCACATTTTATACTGTTACTGAGTTAGTTCAGTCCATTTTTATCTCTGTTGACTTTCAAAGAATCTGGACCCTAATTTTGCTGAGTCACAAGTTTCATTCTAAGAAGGGAACATAATGAAGTGAATATCCCTCTACGCCTTGGCAGCCCAGTTCCCGCTCTCTTTACTTTTCCATTTGTGCATATCCTCTGATAAGGCTGGATAAGACCAGGCAAACACAGTTGAGATAAGAGTAACTGAGATCTGTTGAGCCTTTCCAAACCTCAGACAGGGCGTGTGTTTGTTTACTGTCTGTCTGCTTTTTTCACCAGCTCCCTTGCTTCCTTCCACCTTTTCTCTGTGCATGTCATTTCCCTTCTTGAACTTTTTCAAACCTGCATCTCCCTGTGTTGTGATTGATTTCGGTGGCTTTCTCTTGGCTGGCCCCATCTCTTCCTCTTGTGCTTGGCATTTTTTATTTTTTTATGTGTTTGTGTATTTTGTTGCTTTTACTCGTTTTTCCTCTTGCTGTGTGTTGTTTAACACATTTCTCTTGTCATACTCTATTCCTCTGCGTGATTTATCTTTTCTACGCCCTCATTTTAATGTTTGTATATTCTCAATGACAACAAAATGAATAGTTGCAGATTCCGTTTTTACCAAAACCAGTCTTCCTCCGATCCTCTCCTTCCCGACCCCCTCCCTTTTCTTTGTGGATTTTATTCCATTCCCACACAAAAAGCGGCACTTGCTACTTTTGAAATGTAAATAAAGTTTTGTTGTTTCCTCAGCCAGAGTCTCCTCCAGCCCTGTTTATCAGGCAGACTTCAAAGTGGCACATGGACATGCGCCTCTATCTCTGTGAAATAGGGTCACAGGCGGTGCTTGGCTTTCAGAGAAGCTTCTCTCTTTCATGTAAGAACCTAGTGGGTGAGAGGAACTAAAGGGGGCCATGCCAGCCAGTCAACCATCCACCCATTATCCAGACTGAGACACACACTGTGTGTGTAGGGGGAGTGTGTGTGGGTGGATATGGTTGATTTTGGGCACTTTCTCAACAGGTCATTAGAGGCCAGCAATCAGGCCGACCCATGGTTTTTCTTGGTTATATCTGCGGCTTTCGGTATCTGGTGATTCAATTCGCTGACTTTTTGCTTACTTTTGTGTTTTTCTTTATTTTTTTCTAGGTGCGGCGCCAGTGTGGGAGCACCTCAGTTACTTGTGCTGAGCTTGAGTCCCAAGTGACGAGACAGAAGGAGACAAAAAAGAGGACGTGAAAAAGCCAGAGGAGACTCAGAAGATGGCATGTTGAGTAGAGCTGAATTTATTGAATGAGTGGCAGTTGATTTGGAAGCAGATAAAAAAGACTGATATACAGGAAGTGAGTTTTTTTAGCTTAAAGGTCGAAGAAAGGCTGAGATTCTTACATGCAGCCTCACCTGCACAGACTTCAAGGTAGTGGTCATGGATGTGGGCCTGCTGCTGGGAAGATCGAGTTCAGATCAACCGCACCCACACTGCAACTTTCCAAACCTGCATCCAGCTCCTGAACCTCGGATCCGTGGCTCAAACCCCCAAATAACCATAATTCACCCCCCTTTGTGCGCCTTTTCCACCTAGCTATCACTTCATGCCCCAAGTGTCGCGTGTACAACAGTAGTCAAAAGACAAGTCCACCATCATTCAGTCGTGTTAACCAAACAGTGGTTTACAGTACAAGCTGTGTCTGAGTTTAATAGACAGCGCGTGTTTTTATCACCACACATGGACTGTTGATGAAGAACGATGGCAGCGAGACTGGCAGGTTCCACCACTTCCTCTCGGCCACCCTCCCTCCCCCCCGCGGCCGCTGTTCGGACTGGTTAAGGTTGGTCAATTGGCATCCATCGCAGCATCAGCAGCAGCTGGCCGAGCACGGGAAGGAGCAGCATGCAGGAAACTGATTTACCGGCCACAAATGCCTTTAAAGGTAAACACCGATAATGCACAGTGGTGTGTGTGTTTGTGTGTGTGTGTGTGTGTGTGTGTGTGTGTGTGTGTGTGTGTGTGTGTGTGTGTGCGTGCGTGCAAAGCCTGGTTAGCCTGGAGGAGGCATTAGGAGTTTGATTATTCCTTACACATTTCAGTCTTTACAAGGCTTAAAAAGGTTAAAGGTTTTAGTCAGAGACTTATTTCAGCATCAGCAAATTTACTCAACTACAGATAATAAATATTAACGGTGTCCAAACTACAGCTTTATCTGACATCACTACCTACAGAGCACTAAATTTACCCTCTGCTATTTTGAGCTTCCAAACTCTGTGTCTGACTTGAATGTACATGGTGCCCTCAAAAAAAAAAAGGAAAAAAGAAAAAACTACAAAGGAACAAAAAGGAGGGGTGTCATCTTCACTTCTCTCTGCTCCTTAGTGATGACTTGAAAATAATGATGATTAGTCAGGCTCCAAAATCTCAATTTGCTACCGACTGTGTTGGAAATTGTTGAGTGTGTGTAGTCAATGAGTGAAGGGGAGATCTTGGACAGAGCCTGCAAAACAAAACTCTTGCCCATCCTCCTTTTCCACTGCAGACTATTGTTACTTGTCATATAGTTAGAAAAGCACAGGTGTTGCTAATAATGGTGTCCCAGTTGTATTCAAGCAGCACTGGCAGTGAATCAGCATGAACAATAGCAAGACCCTGAACACAGGAACATAGATGTAATCCAGCTCTCAATGATGATTATTATTATAATGCAGGACAGTGTCTGGACTTGGCCAATTGGCAAAGATGGTTTTGTGAAGAAAGAGCGCTGCTCTTTACAGTTTAGACACTTGATAAGACAATAAATGGAACCAGTGCACATCTTCTGAAATCAGTGCAACTAACTAACAGCAGTTATTACAAATCTGACACAGTACTATTATTACATTTACTCCTTCAACTAATTCTGGGTTACTATGTTACCTGAATGCAATTGGATCTTTGTTCTAGGTGGCGTATTCTATGATGTGTTTGCATTAGTTCCTGTTGGCTACTGTCTGAAGGAGGCGTTCTTTCCCTGGCTGGAAGTCTTGTCATTAATTTGAGTTTATCTCAGTCAAAAATGTAAAGACATCTATCCGGACAAAGAGCAACTACAATCTCACACACAGGAATACTTTTGCTATCTTCCTGCAAAAAAGAATCTAATTTAAAGATTCACTAGAGGCAAACTTTGCTATAGAATAGTAATGTTCCCCACAAAACATATTTGTGGTTATAGTTTAGTTGTGTAGTTAGTGGTATTTTTCAGGACACGGGGTTATTAGCCGACAGCTACCTCTGAAATAGCTTTTCAGATGTTCACTGCATTTACAGCTGCACTTTGGGTCACAACAAAGTTAACATGTAACACACAACACACAAACACCATTATTGGTCGAGATAGATCAGGTTATTCATCATATGAACAACTTGGCTAAGTTGTATCTGCAGCAGTGAGCAATGCTTTAGTTTAATGTAGACACAAAAATAAAGTCATTTTATATTTGGGGAAGAACAAGTAAAGTACTCCACAGTTTGTGGCACAACTTCTCCTACTATCAAGGTACATGCATAAACTGAAAACATCAAACCTCCAGCAACACTTGCAGATGGTCAAACAGCTAGTTATAGCTCACTTAGCCCTGTAGTTCACCTACTAGCATCGGTGATTCACATTTCTTTAACTATTGTAATTCTGCTCAGTGTTATCGTGTGTTGTCATGATAACAGAGTTCCAGTGTTTCTGAGCAAGCGGCTGTGTCAAATTGAAGCGGGAGCCCCACATACGTGAATAACCCCATTATGAGAAGAGAGGAAGAGTTTAACCCTGGTAAACTACAAAAGCAAACGAAAAGAGGAAAGAGTGGAAGCAAAAAGGTCCAGCTCACGACCCAAAGCACCACCCCATCTGCCAAACACGGTGGTGGTTCTCTTATGGCCTGGGGATGTATGCCTGCCAATAAAAATGATGAGTTTACTGCTGACAGCAACAAGATGAATGCAGAGGTATACAGCAGCATTCTGCTGGATGACTTTTCATCAGTCAGTGGTACAAAACTAAAATGCTTAAATGCACAGGTAAAGCAATCAAAGAGCTTTTCAGACTGAGAAGGTTGAAATTTCTTTGACTGGCTGATAAGGGCATTTTCAAACCTGCCTCATTAAGTCTGGTTCGGTTGAATTGAAGTTCCTTTCTACTCTCTCTGAGGTTCATTGGCAAAGGTCTGAACACAGGAGTCACACCTGTGTGAGGACCACAACAACACACTGAAACCCTTTACCCAATGTGAACTGCAGTTCCTTTTGTGATGAAAACATGTTTCGACTTTAGTCCGGCCCAGACAGCACGTCTCAGCCTGACAACTACTTGACAATATTCCCTACAAAGTGTCATGCGGTGTTGTATTGTATAGTTCCATTTTTTACAGTGCGCTTGGTTCATTGCTCAATTACCTTGGTTTTCAACAAATGCTAGTTGTGCAGTTGATTCATGTTTAGTAGCATTTCCCAAAAAAAATCTGTCCTACGTATGTACAGACCCAAAACAGATGTCCGTTTATGGACTAATGACGTGCACAGTACACATTGGTGCCCACCTGCTCACCTTTTCTGCTTGGCCCACAAGCCGGATTCTGCATTCTGACCAATCATTACAGAGTGCGGCTTTAAACAGACAGGAGCTAAAACAAACCATTTCACACAGAGCTGGAGAATAGGGATGACAAAAAGGCCTATTATTAAAAACAATAAGCAGTATTTGGAATTGCAAACTATCCAAAACTATTTCAACAGAGCCCCAGAAAAAATATAAGCCCCACATTTAGGCATAATTAGGCCTCTGCAAATATGCTTTTGTTTGACCTTGTCCAGCTACTTTTGAAGCCCTAAATGCTGGGGAGTGAATTTTTAAACAGTTGTATTTCCAAAATGTGCTAAGTTGATTTGAACACCCAGTCCTCTGTTGTAAAATATTTAAGGGAAGTACTTTGCATGTTAGGGGAATAATTAAAAAGACAATTCAAGCATAGCTTCAATACACCATAATGCAGATCCGTCACCATCTGTTCCACATGTTTGTCTTTGTGAGAAACCTGCTGCATCAAATTTTAATGTCATAAAATTAAACAGCCCCATGTAATTTGCTAACTCAGCTACTGTATACGTTCACCTAAATAAAAGAATGTATATGTCAGTATAAAGACATTTCTGAAGGGATCAGGCAGGTCCCACTCTTTGAGGTGAAGAGTTCAGAGTGTTACAGAGGGAAAATCCGTCCTCGGGGGAAATAATAGGCACAGTGCTGCTCACTGTATTACTTTGCAGGCCTGAGCGTCACAGTATCTCATTAAAACAAAATCACGTACTCTAATTATGAGTGTTGTAATTGAGGCCGAGCTCCTCCTCTGGGGAGTAACGTCCCTCCTTTTAGCTGAAGCCTGACTCAAACTGCACGTCCGAGTCTACTAGTTAGTGAAATGGTTAAGAACTGCGACATACTTACTCGGCTTGGTCAAAGTTATAAAATTGTGCTGTTCTAAGAGAAAATCGGGAGCCTAAATCTGCAGCGATAAGCTAATAAAATGTGTTGCGGCTTGCACGGATGTGATGTTTATCCAGATACAAAAGCGTCAGCATTGACACACTGATCACAGACATTGGATTAGAGTGAACAATTACCTGGAGAGTCCCGTACACACACTTTGTTCTTCTGTCACCTTTTAGGATAAAATTTAAAAAAGAGCCACGGTAGATGTTATTAGCAACACCTGCTGTCACTCTCACATTGACTGACAGGGCTGTTTAAAGCCAAGTGCATCCACATGAGCTGTTATGGCTGATTAGACCCAAGCTATGCAGAAATTATGTGACCTAACCAAACTGCATGTGCCAGCGAGCATAATAAAGCTGTAATTTGTCCAGCCCTAGCAGGAGAACAAAGCTCAAGGGAGAGTTAGAGAGATGTCAATCACGTAGTCTGTACACAGCCACACAGTCCTGAGAAGCTCTTATCGGCTAAAATCTCCCAAATCAGCTGTGGGAATGTACTGGACCTTTTCCATTCACCACTAGCGTTTTGTTGCCATGCATTTCTCTTTCTTTTAGCCATGTTAGTAGCATGTCAGCAGTAGGAATGTGTATCTGTTGTTTGGTTGTGTAACATTTTAGACTCAATTGACTCATCACTATAAGTGGTTCAGGATTTTGTACGGACATTAATGGTCCCGAGAGGATTTATTCTAAGGACTGACATATACTGGCTTTTAAGTACACGTACCCGTACAGCTATGGACATGGTGCCCTTACTAAGCTTGTGTTAGTTTGGAGCATTGTTTTTTTTTTTATGTTGTCAGTAATTGACTCCACATGTTGGGGTAGTTTCAAACAATCCTGGCTGCAGCTTTAAATCATAACAATAATAGTGGAAAATTTGGGGGGAAAACCCTAAGGAGCATGTCCACAACCACATACCTGTTGTTTTTTTTTTTTACATTGTCGTTGCTGTTTTCTCTCTAGTTCAATTCAATTCAATTTTATTTATATAGCGCCAATTCACAACAATGTCATTTCAGGGCACTTTACAGAATAAAGTCAAGATTATAAAGATGTATAAAGAGAACCCAACAATTCCCCCTGGAGCAAGCCATAGGCAACAGTGGAGAGGAAAAACTCCCTTTAACAGAAGAAACCTCCAGCAGAACCAGGCTCAGGGTGGGCGGCCATCTGCCTCGACCGGTTGGGGTGAGTGGAAAGTGGAGAGAGAAAAGAACAGAGCAACAAAAGGCAACAACAAAACATCGGGCAGGTTGGTAGGACCAGTGGCTGCACGCTGGAAGACACACAGCTTCAAAGCCGGGGGACACCTGCAGAAAGGGACAGAGAGAGGGGGACAGAATATGAGCAATGAGCAAACACTCAGTGGATGTTCTGTCCCTGACATGAGGTGAATGCAGCATGAGTAGAGCTTTGCAGAGGCACTAACATGGCTGTAAACTCTGACGTGCTCTATGTGCTTGCTGTCACGGGCGGATTACGAGAAAATGGGCCACTGGGCACAGGCGGGGGAAGGGCCCCCCACCCTTTCTTGTTGGTCTTTTTGACTCTGTGGATGGTTAGAATTTATTTTTAGACCTGTGTGCCTGTTTTTGCTCAATTTGTGTCTATTTTTTTGCGGCTCTCTTGGACAGTTTTAGGCTGCTGTTCAAGTTTGACTTGTTGGGCATCATTTTCTGTCTTCTGAATGAGCTTTTTCAAACAAAAAACAACGACTTCAGATGCCCTGGCCCATGGGCCCCCTGGCCTATTCAGCAATCCTTCTATACTTGCTTTAACTATACCTTTGTGTTCACATCATGGATGCTTTTTTTATGCACATCTTCAGTCGTGAGATGCATATCAACACACCTGGTGCGTCAGCTGCATCTATGAATCGTCACAACAGTGTGTCGGAGTTCACATGAATTTGGCTTAATAAATAAAAATAAAAAAAAATCTTGAGTATGAGGTTACATTACAGTATACATGCATGTTTGCACATTGCCAATATTGGAAGTTTGCTAGTTAACTGGTCAGTTCTGGTCAGGTTGCATGAGGGGGTCAAATGAAATCGTCCAACAGTAAGAAAACATTTAGATGTAGGCAGACATAAAATAGCTGCAAGGTTAAACCAAGGTTTTGTTTACTTAGGGGATTATGTCCGGCAAAACAGACACACACACACACACACACACACACACACACATGCTCATGCACACACTGCGTCTGGCCTTCAGCTCAGCCTGGTCCATGTGTCTGCATCTATGTTCAGTGAATTTTAATCCATACTGATTTCCATGATGAGCTCGTTACTGTATGGATTATATTCTCAGGTAGAGAATCAGCTCAGACTCTCTCTCTCTCTCTCTCACACACACACACACACACACACACACACACACTCACTCCAAGGCCATGTTTCCAATCTTTAAAAATAACTCCTTATTCCCATCACTCTCCCTTCAGTGTTTTTCTCTTGGTAGCTCCATCATGGCACCTAAGCATGACTGCCTCACCCGTCCTCTTCTGTCACCTCCATTATTCCTTTGAGCAGATACCTTCTTTCTTCTTTCGCCTTTGCTGATAAATTTCTTTCCATTTTTCTTTTGTCTCTTCTTTTCCTCACATATTTCCACTTCTTTCTTTCTTTCTTTCTTTCTTTCTTTCTTTCTTTCTTTCTTTCTTTCTTTCTTTCTTTCTTTCTTTCTTTCTTTCTTTCTTTCTTTCTTTCTTTCTTTCTTTCTTTCTTTCTTTCTTTCTTTCTTTCTTTCCCTCTGTCTTTTTTTCTCACTTCTTCTGCCAAGCAATGTCTAATTGTCCAACCTGTGTGATTTTGACCACCCCCCTCCCCTTTAGTCAGTTGATACACAGACAGACAATAGAGTCCAGAGTCACTCTCAATTATTTTGACACATTGTCCCACTCTTCCTCTTCCTCAGTAGTCACTTTTTTCTGTCCATCTCCATTTAACTCACTCTATCCATCATCCCCTCCACCTCCTCCCTCCTCTGATCTGTCTTTCGCAGTGTGGTCTCTAACCAAAATCAATCCATATTGAGCTGTACTAATGTGGAACCCTTGTCCTCTCCATAAAGTGACTGACAGCTTGGCGTTATTTGAAGGGGACCTCCTGCCCTTCTGCTTTCGGTGGGTGACGCCTCACGCTCTTTACCTGTCTATGCATTAGTGAAATTACACATTTTACATTCAAATCAAGTGGGAGATGGAATAATGATTTTTAAGATTGACTTCCAAATGCATGATATTGACTAAATTGCAACACTTTAACTAAAATTAGATGAAGTGATGGATAATTTCAGTTATTTTAGATCTCGGGTCTCAGGTTTTAATAGGTTTCTGCCTTTTTTACCCATCTGTCTATTTTATGGTAACATTGTACTCACCAAATTAAATTCTGATTGACAATCCAGCGGCTGTAATGGAACAACTGCCTTTTGTAAATTCAAATTAAAAGGTATTTATTTGCCGTACAGCACCGTACAATATTAGCCTGGACACTGTGGGATTATGATGTGTCTGACCCTGCTTACACACGTTTTTAAAATGCTTTTGGCTGATCCAATCAAAGGTGGACAGCTTAGAAACATCAGTGTTCACACCTAACTACAGTCATGCATCTCCAAGGTCTTAATGCTGTGCAACTTCTCCTAAAAGTCGAAGTATTACAACAATATTTTTCATTGATTGCTGCTAATCCATTTTTTAGTGGATTCAAATTTAGCACAACCCGAGCTGGACTAGGGGATTGTTTCTGGAGCATTTTGGCCTTTTTTGCAGCTCAAAGCCTTTATTATATATGCAAAAAAAAAAAAAAAAAGCAATCACAATAACTAATTTATTACATTTATCAAGCACTCTGTGCACCCTGAGCCCAGAGTAGCAGATGAGATCCATTTAAGTGGAAATACTTCAAACTCTTAGCACTGCATTGTGAACGTAACAGTGCTTGTGCTGCATTCAGGCTATGTGGGAATATTTATTGGAACATATTAGTAGTGGCAGTGCATCAAGGATTAATGATTCACAATTGAGATAATTTGACTCCTGCTCTTACGAACTGAGTCATTTGGGTTTGTTTGCAACACTTTTAAAATGCTGCTTGCATCATTCATAAATTAAAAATGAGCAGATGTGTAAATAAACAAGTGTTGCATTACATGCATTAAAACAACTACACCTGTTGTTTGCTATAGCTCACAAACAAGAAAATACATAATAAGTCTCTAAACTAGCTCTTTACCAGAAAAATGAACTACCAACTGAGTAAAAACTAAATTGAATGATATATTCATAAGGTGGACACAAACGTGACTCATGATGCTTCATAACTGCTGTGTAAATAAGCAACAGTTTAACGTTTGTGGCGGTGACTGTGGCGCAGGAAGGTAGAACAGTTGTCCACCCATCAGTCAGTTGTGGAAGGGTCCTTGAGCCAGACACTGAACCCCAACTTAGTTCCTCCCAGTGAGTGTTGGCCGGCGTAGCAGCTCCCCCATCAGTGTTTGAGTGTGTGTGAGTGTGTGTGTGACTGTGAGTGCGAATGGCTGAATAAGACACAGAGTACGTAGAAAAGTGCTACATAACCGCAGACCATTTACCATAGTGCCACAAAAATTTCAAAAAAATCAACCAATGAGTTGTCAGCCAAAAAATGAGACGCAGGTTAAAACATTATAAAAAAAATCCTCATCTCATATGACCTCACTGGAGTTCAGTAATATCTGAATTGAATCTTGTAGTCAAAGTCCCTCCAATTATAGCCAGATTCAGTACCACTTTGCATCTTCCTTTATATTTTAAATGTTTGTTTTTCACCATCACAAGTTTTTATTTTAACCCTGGGATTAAACTTAGTGTGTTTGACTATCTATGATGATGATTCTATTCTTCTTGTAAATAGCCAAGAACCCAATAAGAGTGCAGGGCAGGGTCTCTGTGTCATTACCAATCCCACTCTTATCCATGCACCTACTGTTTTGAGTTGTGCTCCCTAATATTTTTTCATATTTGATTCATACTTAGACCTCCATCCTTTTTGGAACATTGTATCTTCTTAAATACATATTGTTATATCGGAATCAGCGTTTTTAATCATGCCAAGCAAAATCTAAAGTGATCTTGTCTAAGAGCTCGCAAAGTAATAGATTTTTAAATAATCCTTGTGCAGATTGTGTATCCATATTAGTTTCATATAATTGCAAGATGTATGACACGATAATTGCATGTGAGTTCATGTGTCCGTGAATGTAGGAGTGAGTGTGTCTGGGCGCACGTCCGTATATAATTACAAGATTTACAAAACGATAATTGGTTACATGTGTCGGTGAATATGTGCATGTGTGCACTCATATTTATTCATTATGATTACACATTTTATACATAGACTACAGATGTGTGTGTGTGTCATTATCCTTCTTCATTGTTTGCGTTTGTGTGTTTCCTAGTTTGCAAAAGCTTCTTCTGTAATGTTTCAGGTTAATTACGTAAAATGTGTGTGTGTGTGTGTGTGTGTGTGTGTGTATTCCTCTACACTCATGTCTAATCTGCCTATGTGACTTGTCTCTGTGAGCATGGCTGCCTGCTGTCTGACTCTATCTCCTTTATTTACTTTGCATCCAGCTTATTTACTAGTCAGTGAGACGTCCACCCAGCTCATGTTTACACTGACCTGAATAGGCACATCATCTGTGTGTGTGTGTGTGTGTCTGTTTTTACCATGTATCTGCAGGTGTGCATGCCCCGGATGTGTGTGTGTTTTAGAGATAAACGGCCTACAACAAATGAAATGACAAGCAACGAGTCAAATTGACTAAACGGCAACTTACTTGTGAATTACCTATTCACACCTGCAATACAAAAAGCAAGCTTTAAGGTAGTTGAAGGGAGGTTTGTGTGTAATACTTGCATGCACCCTGGGGAGTCTTCCTCTCATGTTGCAGAATTGGGTCCAAATAAACACAGTTGGAATAAGTTTGTGTTGCACCAATATGAAGCTGAAGGGTGATGAATGAGCCAGAGTCATGGAAAGACAGGGCCTGTAGGAGGAGAGCTTGGCTCTTGACTCGCACTCTTTTTCTTATTTTGTGTCTCTTCCTGTCTTGTCTGTTAGATTCTTGCATCAGGCTTTATAGTTTTTGTCTAATTTGTATTAGAATTTCTAACTGCAGAAGTAGCATTTTGAGATTGAGATAAAACAGAATAATAAAGAAAATGAATAAACTACACTACTAGCTGGGACCATCAGGGATGGTAGAATAAACTTTAACTGCACAGGAAAATATTTAATGCACACACACACACACACACAACGTTACCATACAGCTACAAATCTAAACCGTTCAACACACTACAATGTTCCTTCATATTGACATGCCACAGCTAATGTGCAAGGTGCTCGCCTGATCCACCAGGAGCATCTTGGGCTTCAGTGTCCTGCCCAAGAACACACAGGCAAGAGTTATGTGGAGTTGAACTACTGACCCTGTCACCTATAGAGGACTGCTCCACCAACTGAGCCACAGCCACTATTCAAGAGATTTTTGAGTTTCTTCTAGAGTGTTTAAATGGAATGTGATGTGCAATCTTGGTTCTCCATGTTGTTGACGTACTTGTAAGCTGTCGGATGGTTTCATGCAGGTTTAGATAACTGGGATACAGGATGGACATCCAAGGCTGCAGCCCCTGTTCTGTGTAGAGGTGTGAAGGGCAAATATTGCAAGCACGGCATTCTGCCTGTGGCCATGCTGGAGACAAGATGTCTCCTATGAGGGGCCTTGGTTTTTGCAGGCCGCTCCGATTCAGAGGTCTGGTTTGTCAATAATTGAAGTGCTGCTTTGGTTCTCTGCTCGAAAAAGTCTTCCACAACATGCACTTAGGTACAGTGCTCCCACTACAAATAGTATCTGTTCTAATCGTCCCATTTATATGGTTTAGTAGGTCCCTGCTCTACCTCCCAGTAGGGACAGTAGGTCCTAATCGTACACTATCGCACTGTAGACTTTTGACTTTTGTTGTTTTAGTGTTAGAAACCAAGAATAATGTACAGTAAGTCAGAAAGATCAAAGAGGGTTTGTGGGTAATGTGAGAAGGCCATCACATTGGCTGCAGGAACCTCCTTACTGGCTTAAGTTCACGTATACACGCAATATTTCTGAATTTAGTTTTCTTGCTTATACTAAACCTTATTTTTGAAGCAGGTTTGCTCCTTTTAACGCTATAAGTTAGAGAATTTGCTATGTCTACATTGTTTCTTTAAAGAATCTGCAGCGGCATTGCTGGATCTCTTTGCCACATGGTGTAAATGTCAGTGTGATGCACTATTATTGTAACGCTAACAATAATCTTCTGGTTGAGCAAAAACACATTTTATTCCACTTCAAAGTTTTAGTTGCAAGATTGCAAGAGGTAAAATTCAATAATTACTACAGAAAAACATTAGTAGGGAGGGTACAGGCACATTAAAGCCACCACAGGCAGTTATGTAAAATGCCCTCAAAGTTAGAAAAGAAATACAATTGCTTTTTCAAACGTGTTAAATCCGTCTTACAGTACATTAGGAGTCGTGCCATTATTATCATGAATGGCACAATATGAACAAAGAACATCACCATTAAATGGTTTATCTGCGAGTTAAATGTCAGAGCATAAAATTGAAACATAAAATATTAACTAATGTTAATAGGCTGTGACATTTAAATACTAACTCAGGTTCCTTTGCCTACATAGGACTGATACAGGGCAAACGTGACCTGCTGAAGTCATGCTAATGCCGTGTGTAACATGACGCAGCTTTTCAATTTCACCTGCTGCATCACAGCTTCACCAAACATTAACATCAAAGAGATTTTGGTCACAAGTACATTTCAAACGCTTTGAGTCTGACCTCTTTAGTTTAATGGAGGTTTCATGGGTCAGTGGACAAAATCTTGAACCCCGAGAACAATTATGCTTTTAAAATGTGTTCAGAATCTTGCTGCTATTTCTCGTGTGAGAAGGTGCCTCCGTTAACGATACAGCCTCTTCGGGGCACTTTGCGCAAGTGTCTGTCCCCATTCTTGCGTATCCTACAGATGATTGAACTAACTGAATGATGATGGACGACGGCGTCTAAGAACGATCTACAACAATTTCTAAACATTTTCTGCACAACCCGCTGTCTCCTCTGCGCGGCAAGGACACATCTTTTTTTTCAAGCTGTGTTCATTTAACCAGCCTTGATTTATTTAGCCGAACATCCAGCCAGTCAGACCGCCTTTCTGCTCTGATTCAGTTGTTGATATGAAGGCTGAGGTTACTGAGTTGAAGACGTTATTTTGGCTCAGCCTGTCAGCCCTGGCTGCCTGCTGAGATCCTCTTCTAAGTTGACTAGGTACTGCGTGGGTGTGTGTGTGTGTGTGCGAGCATGTGTGTGCATGGGCATCTCTTTGTGTGGGCATTTGCGTGAGCGTGCGTCTGCTTTATGTGTATTTGTCTGTGCTGCGTGCCGGTGCCATATTCATGTGTATGGGCGTATGTGTGGGCAGAATGTTAAAGCTGACAGTGAGCAGGCGTCCTGAGGACATGTTCATGAAGTTTCTCACTGCTGACGCTAACCAGTGAATATTAACCTGATGCTCTCTCAGCACCTTAACATCCAGGACACACAACCAACTCTTTATTTCTTGTCTGGCTAATGCAGTGCGTTTGCTAAGAAAGAAAACGGGAGGAGGCCCAGACTGACCTGTGGTTTCACCGTGATAAACATATCATTCATGTTGTATTTAAAGTCGTGTAGGTTTCATGGGAGGCCTTATTATGTATTAGTTTAAAAAGCTGAACTGTGGCTCCACCTCATTCTCTCGAGTGTTCAACTTACTCCTGGCTTATTACATCAGATGTATATTCAAATATATACAAAGCCCAACTATGTCAAAGTTTACATTAAAATGACATCTTTCAAAAGTTTTTGCTGGTACACGGATTTGTAATGAGGCAAATGTGCCCTGAACTATTTGTTGCACTATGTAACTTTGGATGAACAGCCTGGAGACCTTTTGCGAGAACTGCACGCTGATTTATGGCACCATGTCACACACAACTACAGTGGGTCAGCTATAAGAAGAAGCTATCAGGGTTTTCTTAATATGACTCGACGTGAGAGAAAAGACGATGTCGGAGGAAGCAAGGATGAGAAAATGAGAAAGTGACTGGACAAGAGTAAGTGCACGACTGGCTTTTAGTTACTGCAAGGACACAAGCTTATGTTCGTGATGTTGGACCTGTAACTTATTTGCTGGCGTATTAGCTGTTTAGTGCTGTTAGCTTGACTGATGTGTGGTTGTGTTAGTTATCATAAGACAGGTTTAGCAACTAGTTGTCAAGTTTGGTTGGTACTGTAGCAAAGGTTGCAAACTATGTTTCAACTCAAAAGGTGTTGAGAGAAAATTCCCTGGGAGTGCAGGGAGAAAATATACATTGAGAAGTCAAGTCAAGTTTAAACGAAATGTGCATAATAATAAAAGTAAATAATAATACATAACTTCAGTTTCAGTTTTTTTCGCCATGGATCTACACTTACCACTGTATTTGTTTGCAACTAAAGATTCTTTGGGATGTGGATGAACATTTACAGAGCTGTTGGTATGTGTGCTGGATTTTTAACACAAGACAAAGCACGAGCATCATTACAAAACTGAAATAGGTACTTTTATTGTTTAAAGTGCTGCTAAAAGAGAAAACTCAACCAAATGCAAAGATACAGAAAATGCTGCAAAAAGTGTCTGCGTATTCAAAGCATTTTTTCTTTCTAAATGCTGAGCCTGTGTTATCAGATTCATCGTGTCGTTTGCCTTATTTGCTGGTGTTTCGTCTGTTCACATGTGTTTTCTTACGCCGCGGTTCGTTGAGCTCTCAGGGCCACTGTCACTGCAATCCAAACCCAACTATCCAGCTCCCCAACCTAGTGTATAATAACTAATGTCCTCTCGGTTTCCAAACCCTGTACCTGTCTCTCTTTTTTTTTTTTTTTTTTGACCTGATGCAGTATCTTTGTCTGATGTCTCTCTCGCCACAGCTTGAACATTTCTGCTCTGCAACACTAGTGATTTAAGACTCCACAGGGCGTCTTTAATGGGATTTAACAGACATAATAAAATACTACACAACAGTGCATGGCAATAAAAATCGACAATGATGTCACTGAAAGCACTGCCAGTGTACTGCAGTGTGAAATGTGGATGCAAGATAAATCTTTTAATGATTGTGAGACAAACTCAGGCCTTGTTCAAACACCACTTTGCATTTAAAGTGCTAATTTTTATGTGAGTATTTTTTTTTTTTACATAATGTGAACCTGTTCCCCACATGCAGAGGACATTCACATGACATGTCCAGTGTGGGTTTAAACACAGTGTAGCTTTGCTGTCATATAGCGTGACTGCATCTCCCTGAGGCACACACAAGTACATTCACTTCCTGCCCAGAACACACACATACGTACAGCAAAGCAGTGATGCACTGTCTGGACTGCAGAAAGGAGTCACAGTCTGAAGGTCTCCCTCTACTTCTCTCTTTCCTCCTGTCTGCCTGCCTCTCTCTCTTTCCCTCACTCTCTCTCTCCCGCCTTCATATTGGACGAGTGTCGATTGTGCCAAGTCAGCACAACTCTGACATGCTTAATTATCCTTGTAGAGCCAGTGAGCAGAGAGGAGAAAGGGAAGGATGAGGGGAGATGGTTGTGTGTGTGTGGGGGGGGTTCACAAGGGAAAAAGAGAAGAGGGAAAGAGACGAGGGGGGGAGAGAGTCAGAAAGGCAGAGGAGACCAAAATAAGAGGAGAGTGAGGCAGAGGGACAGCGGGCTGGAAAGATCTCCCAATCGTTCATGGCTCACAGACACATCATTACGTTACCACCCTGCAAAGCTGCTGCTTACCTCATGTCAGGGATGCAGGCTGGAGGGCTGAGAGACAGGGGGGGGGGGATGGAGACAGTTCACACTTTACACTGAAAGGACAAAACACGATGTAACATACAGTCCAGTGCAGCGAGGAATGTACTGATTTGTTGAGTGGAGAAATCAAACAAGCACTTTCTTGGTACCAACATTAATGTCAGCACTAGATGGGAATGATAAAACGACTCACTATAATCAGTACTCTACACATAGAAAATCAATACTGGGAGTCCTGCAGCCTCCCCGGAGGAGGCGGTGAAACATCATGACTGGAGGATAAGGAGAGGTCCATTTTTTTCTTGAACAGCCCTAGTTTTCACCTTCAAAGCGCCTGTACTGAGTTAGATGTGTGCCACAGCATGTAACACCGTAAACAGCCTTCTTTTAATGCTGCTGGTCTGAGCAGTGCAGCATCAGTAGTCCACTGACTTCATTCACTTACACACACACTTTCAAACAGATGCCCAAGGACACTGTTGCCGCCCGTAACACAAACACACACGCACACACATATTGCACATAGCCAAAAAAAAAAACACACTGAGAAAAACACGCACTTCTATAAAGAAGTATGCAGACACCAGTCTGTCTCTGACAAAAGATGACTGCAGAGCTTTCTTATATCACAGGCACAGCCACACGCGCCAAAGTGCAACTCACGTCTCACATGTTCGGACTGGATCTGCATGAGCGGTTTTCTTCTCCGCTGCAGGATCTGATTTGTCCTTGTTAAGAGAGCAGTGCGGGAGTTTAATGTAACAGGAAACGGAAATACCAAACAAAGAAAAGCCTCCCCCCCGCCCTCAGTCTCAGCAATCATTACTTCAAAAAGACAGATTTCCTTTTGAGACCCCGTGATGGGAAATCTGAGCTGTGCAGAGAAGGAAAGTTACCATCATTGGTTGCGTAACCCTCGACTGGTGTCAGGCCAGACCATGAGCTAGTCTTCAGTCTTTTTACACTTTCTCTCATACTTTATCAACTAATAATCACCAGTCTCTATCATATCCTCATTATCACCTTCATTCTCAGAGCTCTCATTTACAAAGTCTCATCACTGATACCATCCTGCATCTCATTCTCTCCTTTCCAACGCTTTGTCTCTTACAGCATTTCCCTTTCCTCCCTGTCTTTCACCTCCTCTGTATTGCTCCTTCACCAGTTCTGATGTTTCTCCTGTTCTTCTTCGTCACTCTCCTCTTCCTTCTCCTAAGTTCCACCACAAGCAGACTGTTTTCTTGTAAGACACAAGCTTGGCTGGTGAAATCAGCTGAGGAAAAGTGAGGGAGTACAGGAATGTGCTTCTGCAAATTGTGGCGTGAAGGAATTGGATTTGGAATTGCAATTTGACCACAGTGTTGGATAGTGTCGTCATTTTCACGGCCCCACGTGTAACTAGTGTAGGTCTGAATGTGTTCCATGCTGTTGGTTCGATGTTTCATGAACAGAGGTGCCAACTGGATGATTTACAAAAAGGTGACAATGTTTTTCTCACTTCAAAACAGAGAAAATAATCAGCGAATGGTACATGGCTCCTACTAAATATTATATTACAACAATAAATAAGAGATGAGAAAAACCGAAGACAAAGTAATTGAGATAAGTTACTTAAAAATGAGAAAGGGCTCTGAGCTGACATTTATTTTCCATGGCATCGGTGTCTGTAAATGAAAAAGGTTATTTATTTTTGGGAGTAATTTATCAAAACCAAATCAAGGATTTACTTTAATTAATGTTTATAACCTGCAGCCACAACCTGACAAGGAGATCAGACTGAACAAATAATCAGTTCTTTTTATTTCACATTAGGTATCTTCTGATCAGAACTTGGGGGGTCGCAGACTTAATTTATCATTTTAAAGTTTCCTTAATTAACCTGCATGTATGTTTTAAGTGGGGGTCTGCACAGTTCCACATAGGAAAATAGATTTACAGTTGTCTAGTTAAAAGCTTTCCTTGCAGCAGAATGTGAGTGTTGCTGGAGAGCAGGAAAATGAACAGCAGTGGAGAAGACGGAGGACGGCCAGAAGATGGGAGAGTAAAAGCAAAGACACAAAGTGAGATGGTGGAGGGAGAGGAGGAAGACGAAATGAAGTGGAGAAAATGGGAGAGTAATAGAGCTGGAGAGGGGAGGATAGACAGAAAGGGAGACAAGGCTCTGAGAGGTGGCAAGACAGACGATCAAAGTAATGGATGAAACAAAATGAAGGAGTAAGAGGGGGAAAGGCTGGACAAGTCACTGAGGCTTCACTAATTGACACTCAGGAAAAGGGCAGAGGGCTCTCTCCAAAGATCAGTCATGCTGGTCTGTTGTATGAATCAGATCTCTGTTCTTGGAGCAAAGCTGAGCAGATGAGCCCCCGATAATGCCCCCACTCGTACTGTACTGCTCTTCCTGCCATGTGGACACTTTTTCTAGAATTCAATACAATCTGGACAAAGGTTCGCTTGGTGGTTATTTGATTGATGTCTTGCAAACCATCGCTGCTTTTCACCAAATGGTTGTTATCATTAAAAGATGTCCTGGTTTGCGGTTGCTTGTGCAATTTGCTTTACATCATTGTGCATCTGCATCTAAGAGAACCAGTTTCTCTGGCAGCCATGAACATGCCTCAACCAATCTCCATACATTGGATGAGGGTGGGGGGGCTTTTACACTGCAGTAACTGTGCACCTATATTACAATTTGGACAGTACATCTGTGCAAATACAACTCAATGGCATAAAGGCTTTCACAAGCTGATCCCAGTGTGCTGTCACCATCAGAAACGTATGTAGCTTCAGATGAAAGGCCTAAAGAAAGATGTCACAGCGATCTAAAAGTCCCATTTCTTTAGTCCTGTCTTCTTACATTTTTCCTGCATCTCTTCCTCACAGTTTGTGTGGGAGGATCTAGAGTAAGACACAAGAAAAAGACACAAGTGAGAGGATTAAGGAGATATTTTAAGATGATAGCACCCGGTGTAAGCTTCAAATCTAACTCCGTTCAAAAATTGTTTTTACTAATATTTCGAAGGAAATGCTTTTAGGTAAGTAGCACTGAGTGTTAAAAATGCAGGAACCATCTTAATTTGGCCGTCCATCAAGTTCTGGTGTCCTTGGTGGCTCTGCAGAACCTTTGTCATATTTGAGAAAATAAAATCGCAGTGATGTCAAAATTGTGTAAATAGTATCATCTCAGCTTGGTGGCTACACATGTATAATAAAGTAAGAATTTTTTATTTTAGAATAAATATTTTCTTAGGTATCATGACAGTGTGGGAGGAAGACGGCAGCCATTGTTCGGGCTGGAACCAGTACTCCAACATGCTCCTAATCTCAATGAGCATTTCTGATTAAACAAAGCTTAACTTAACTAACTCAACCTGACCCCATCACACGCCAGACAGTTATCGCTGCCCATTTTCGAGCCTTGGAATCTAATATGTACCCTATATATTAGTTTAAATATATAAACCCATATCTATTTGATTATTAAGAAAGCTGTGCCCCTGATACTGCGATAAGACTGACTGTAAAGTGACTCTCTTGGGGCTGATGCTCATCAGCGTATCGTTAAGCTGCTGGCTGCTGCTTGTTTTATGAACCGAGGTTAATTTATTCACACTAGTCTGTAATTAGGTAGAAATACTAAAGTTCAGGTCCAACCTGTGGTATCGGCAACATAAATACAGGCGCGGGCACTGCATAACTGCGTTATTGTTTATTTATGTATAGGTTTGGTCGATTTGGTAATTTATAAGTTGTCATTTGATAACAGCAATACTCTCCTCACTGCATTGCTTTTCACCTAAGCCTCCCACAGCAGCTGAGCTCCAGCTCCAAATGTATACTTTTTTCCACAGTATGCCACTTTATTCAAGTATTTTTCAAGATCTGTTACTGCTGCTTATTTCAATGTCATTTTATCTATAACTTAAAGTTGTAGCAGACCCTTTATGTTTCTCCAGTATGTGTGAGATAGTGGCACTGACCAGTTAACTCACCTGGCACACAAACAGTAGCTGGAGGACGTAGCCCCTCTATTCACAAAAGCCATAAAGCTACAACATTATTTTATTATATAGTTCTAAAATACAGTAATCTCTTAGAAATTATTTGAAAGCATTCTCTCTTCTTACCAACCTTTCTCAGGTAGATATTGACCTTGTGGTTTTTACAGCCAAATAGAACATAAATGTATGATTTTCCACAAAGCATCAGCCTAAAATGAACTGCTGTAGCATCTTGTCAGCCACAAATCTTGAAGAAAAGTAGCTGTGTAATTTGTTTTAGCTGATTAGGGGGGAAAAAACTGTGAAAAAGGTGTAATTAATGAAGAAAACATGACTCTGCTGTGTTTTATCAGCACCACGGATCAGCACACTCCCCCCCCCTCCAATGTTAGACCCCCAGACTTGTGGGCCTTCTCGTTGCTGTGGTGGTTCAGAAGCTTGAATATCTTCGATTTAAATGTTTTGTATCTAAGTTGGACCTTAATATTTTTCTCTCCAGAAAACAAATAATAAGCAATGAACTTATTCTCAGGGTTATTCCAGCAGCCTCATAAGTCCAAATATTGTTTTCCTTGAAAAGTCAAACAATTTTTCGGATGTTTGAAGTTGATTATTACAGGGAGTTTTCAGTTTGCCTTCAAAATGCTGCAAGTTCAAAGTAATCTAATCACCAAAGTTCACAGAAAACAACTTAAAAACTCCCCTAGACATATGCTCTTATGTTCCATGCATTTAGATAAGACGTATAACTTTTATAAATACATTTCCTGAAGCCATCCTGTTGTGGTCATTAGGTCAGTAGGATCACCAGTAGAAAGCTTATAACAGACATTGATATCCTGAAGTTAAAGGAGAAGGAAGATCTGTCGGCTTGGTGTTAAATAGTGAGCAAACAAAACCCCAGGGTTTGGAAGCTGCAGTATCCAGGCAAAGACTGTGCCCCTAGCCGCTTGACTGACGGCTAACATTATCTGAGATTATCAGGTGGTCCCTCCCACTCGGACGCTTAAGATTAAAGGGGAACTCCACAGGTTTTCTTTGGAGTTATTTAAAGACTTTTGTTTTTCTCCAATGGGAGCTGTGTGAATGACCCTAAGCGTTGTTACTGGAGTCAGGCAGGGCTGAAGGCTACAAGTCTGTAACTCACTCATAAGTCTGGAAATGTTATGGGATTTCAATGATGTCCCTCCAAAGACCCCTTTCCTTCCCTGTAATTTGAGAAGTCACCCCGGAATTAAAGTGTAGGTCCAGTTGAATCCAAGTGCCAACATGCAGTATATGTTGTACACTAAACACGTGCGCTGTCCAAACAAGCAGATTGTTTCCTTTTTCTCTTTGTAGAATGAATATTGTTATCATTCAAATGTTTTTTGTTTTTTTTTATTTCCTCAACTTACTTTTAGGAGCAGTGGTGGTTTAAGTGTGAGAAAGGCTCCTCTAAACACATTGCAGCTTGAGTGTTATTTGGATTTTTGATGATATAGGTTCAACCTGATTATTATATATTGATGGGGTGGAGGTTTTTGTTTTTTTTTTAACAAGACAGGACTTATCAAACATTAATATTAAGCATTTTGATAATAACCATGACACAAACCTATTATGGTTTGGGGCTATGGCACATCAAGGCCCATTTTGAAAAAGCAATTTATTTATTCGCTGTTGTGAACAGCAGACCACTTTTTGTCTGACCTTGTTTCTGTGTGAACTCAACACATTAACTCTGCTTTGTGTTGGAGCTTAAAAAAAAGTCATTTCACATGACCTTGCACATTTGGAGGCATAGATAAACGGGGGGGGGGGGGAACTGCACGCAGTGGTCCAGTATTTGAGCAATTTATTGTTCATACAATTTATCAGTGCTTTTACACATTTTAGAGTGCGCTTGCACGCACTACTATTGCAGTGACACTGCTGTATGTGTGTGGGTGTACTTTTTCAACTCTCTTTCTATGAACACCTCTTCTAAACATGTAGTTTTATCCAAATGGTGATTTATTTATTTTTTTGTTTCTTTTAAACAATGGCTCATTTGACCACTTTTTTTGATGGCGTAATATAAAGAGATTAATTCTTTCAACATCCCTTAAAGGCAACAACAGCTTCAGGACCTTAAATATCCACATTTTTCTCTGCTTAGATTACAGTGTTGAACATCAGCTACAATGTGTCTTAAGACTCAGTGCAGCTCTGCTCAGAGAACTATCATTTGAAATAGTGACCTCTGTTTCTACTTCTCCCCCCCACTCCCCTCACCCCACCCCTCTCTATGGCTGATCAGAGTGCAAGTTCCACTGCACCAATGGGAATTGTTTGCATCTGGGCTCACTGATCTGCAACCAGCTAAATAACTGTGGAGACAACAGCGATGAGGAGAACTGCCCCGTGGTCACCCAGCATCCTCCACCAGGCATCTTTAACTGTAAGTTCCGCAGGATGATGTTGTACCTCTGCGCCCCCCTGTTCTGTACCTCACACCATCAAACAGCAAAGACCCTTCCTCACCCCTCTCTCTCTCTCTTTCTCTGCCTATTTACCTTGTATTTTCTCTTTGCTGTTTGTAGTAGATGCAGAGGTGCAACCTCAAACTTTCCCTGAAGTATAACAAATTTTCTTGGATGGATGTTCTAGGTAGACATTTTTACAGGACTGGTAACAGCTAAAATAAAACTGATCAAAATTTAATCATTTCTTTATTGAAGTCTAACAAAGTATTGTCTTAACCTGCGAGTGTGTAACTCTTATGTCACACCTCAGATGGGTCAGGCTGATTGTTCTGGAAGCCAACAGACAAAAAAAAACTATGATGTCTTGGTTTTACAGTTGTTAGATTGTTTATAGATTATTTAGCTATGGTTGACATGTATACTAAACATTTAATTGTTCAATGTTGTCGAAATTATCTTATCTTTTAGGTAAGTTACAGGATTTTTAATACCATATGTCCATCTATCATGCTGTCCACAAATCTTTTTTTTCCTCATTTGCGTTCATGTTTTCCTTTGAGTGTGTTTGCTGCTTCTACCTCCTGCTGAGCAGCTCTGTCCAGGGGAGGAGATGAGAGTGGTCCCTTGACTCGTCACGATCAATGGAAACAGAGAGAGCGAGAGAGAGACAGAGGTAGATTAAGCGAGAGATAGACGGAGAGAGGGTGAAGGACACCAATGGGCTGCGATGGCTGTCTGCCAAATCACTTTGATGTGCTGCAGCATTCTCTTTCAACAACTTTTAGGAGGAGAGGGAAAACTTTTTACAACAGCACTTTCATCCCTGACTCTGTGTGTGTGTGTGTGTGTGTGTGTGTGTGTGTGTGTGTGTGTGTGTGTGTGTGTGTGTGTGTGTGTGTGTGTGTGTGTGTGTGTGTGTGTGTGTGTGTGTGTGTGTGTGTGTGTGTGTGTGTGTTGCTTACCCTCCACTCTATCTTTTCCTCTTATCCCCCTCACTCATTCACTCCCCCACCTAACCTGCACTTCACTTCACAAATTCCGTCAACCTTGTTTCTCTCCTGTTCCTCATCAAGAAACCTAGTAACCAACCTTAACATACTCAAAATATTAGCTGTCTGGAGTGAATGTTAATGTGTCTGTGTTTGGTGTCATGAGAAAGCCGCACAGCACTTGTAATTTTCTGAGCTGGTGCAGATTTTCATGGGAGTTCTGAGAGACAGAGAGATGTAGGGGTGGGTGGAGTAAAAGAAGGAAATGGGCAAAAAAAAAACAAAAAAAAAAAACAGAGGCACATATTGCCAAAAAGAGAGGCAGGGGACTGAAAGGAGTTTAGCCAGACTCACAAAGAGGAGAAACAAGGAGTTGGAAGTGAGACAGAGGGCCAGACAGAGATATGAGGGGGGGCCGAGAGCAGGAGATAGAAAAGAAGGGGATGAGGAGGAGAAAAGAGAGGAAGGGAGATGGAGACATTGAGCATAGATGGGACGTAGAAAATGTTTCTGTGGTAATAGGCTTTGCCATCTTGTTGTAGCCACTGGCTGTTGCCGTGGCAGTGGCAGACAGATGGATCATGAATACTGTCTAGACACACTGCAGCCTGACGCCCTGTATCTCACTCCCTGCACCTCTCCTCTCCTCTCCTCCCCTCTCCTCCCCTCCCCTCTCAGCAACAATTATAATTTATGACAGATAAAAATCTGAAAACTGACCTGAAGAGACTGCAACTAATTCTACACTATGCTCATATATGTTTACGGACACAGATTATTGTGAAGGACAATATACAGAATGTGATGCTTATGTGACAGGCTCTAATGATATCGCACAATTACAGATTTTCAATGGCAGACATTTTTACCCTATCGCAGCATTTAAAGGACAGCATCAGTTTTTTTATCTTCATAGTAATTTTTTGCTCATTCAGCCAGTAATATGTGTCTTAATCATTATGAAAATATTAATTTAAAATGCATTTATTAGGGTGGATGCAAACCTTTCCACAGATAGAACCTAAAACTTTTATTATACAGTCCTTGACCATTTTTGTTACTTCTGATGATGAAAGAACATTTGTACTTGCTGAATGTGCTTTGTTGTTATGTTTGGTTTAGAGTAATGTTTGCGTCCACTTCAATGCTGGTTCCACATAAACTTAACCTTGCCCATAGTCATGGATCAGTAAATATGACACGAGCAGAAGTAGCAGTTGGTGACAAAGTCTTTTTAGGGGTGAGGTCAGGGTGAACAGGTGGGTGACAAATGAGACACACCAGTTTGTTTCCCCTTTAAAAAAATAGGCAATGGTGATACTTTAGTCAACTTTGTTTTCACCATTTAACAAATATCATAATCTTTTCTTAAAACTATTTTGCGCCACACATCGCAAGTGTGTATTTCTTTTCTTCCTTAACCAAACGCCATTTCGGTTCATATTGTCTCATGATAAGTCTCACGTAGTACCCCCTACTCAGTACAGCGGATTAGAGACGATATCTGAGTGAGGGGCCAAGGTGCCCACAACGTGCATGTTTTACAACCTTTGTGATGCTTATTTCATGACTGTACAAGAAACCAGAACATATCATGTGAAAACAGTTCCAATTTGGACAATCGTTCCATTTTTGTGTGTTACCTGTGTGAAACGACTTCTCCGGACAACGTCTTGACCCGATTCTCTGGACATTGTCTGGAGAACATATGTGAAAGAGGGTGGTGTCTAATGAAAATGTTTGCTAAGCACAGAGAGCACAATTATAAAAATTGCATAGACATTCAAGTTATAACAGTACAGATTGCATTATAGTAGAAAGTGTTTTTTTATTGTTGTCCTGTTTTTTTTTTCCTTCTCAGGCAAAAATGTTTGGCTCCTCCCAGTAAATATAATTGATTATTAATTGATAATTAAACATATAAACACAACTGTTTGGTGTCACTTCTAATGCTGGCCTAAAAGCCTGGTGGCTCAGTGGTAGAGAATTGGGTTGGGATCCACAAAGGCTGCCGATTTGAATCTCAACCCACCAGGTGTGGCCCTGCCCATCCACCAAGATCGACCTTGGTGCTGGTAAGGTGTTGTGGCAGGAAGAGCATCTGGCGTAAAACAAACACATGTCAAAGAACATGTTCCACTGTGGCAACCTCTGAAGGGACAGGCCGAACACTGTTGCCTAAATCTGTGGCGCTGATAACAAGAGCTGACTGAGGGATGTGGTCACATCCAGAGCAGGTGCATAGTCTTAAAGGACTGTTCTTGACTTTTTTTTTTTTTGGCCATTTGTCATCAGTAAGGGGATTTTCCCCCTCTTTCGACTTATCCCTTTAGCTCTGAGTCAACACAGTGGATCATGTGGTCTGCACAGGTTTTTATTCCAGATGCTCCCCCAGTTTTTGTTGGGCTTGGGACCGGCACTCAGATTTGTAATGGCTGGCATAACCTCAGCGTCTGCTTTTTGGCAGTTTGAAGGTTCAGGGTCTGGCCCAGGGACACTTCAACATATGACCGGAGGGAGTCGGGGCGTGAACCTACAGTTGATGGGCAGCCAGTCTCTATGAACTGAGGCACCGGTGCCCCCCTTTTCAGTGAGGGTATATGTTTTGAAAAAAATCTTGTGTAGTTCCAGTAGTTTTCAGAACGCTGAAGCTGCTCTGAAGGCTTGTGATGGTACTAGAACACTTTATGTTGGTTTTTCAGACAGAAAGATTCGTCACCTGTGTGGACCATGAAATCTCTTATATTTACACTAAAAAGCAAGAATAACATATTAATCTGTATCCATAAATTCCAACAAGCTGTTGTATGGACACTATGAACAGCAATTTCAGAGAAATACCTATAAACATGTAGCGTTGCTGAGTTATTAAATAGAGCGTTTTTCAGGTTCTTTCAGAATGGTCAACACCATCTTTGCAATCAGTCCAGTTATGCGAGTCCCTTGCGTCATCTGTGTCATGATTTAAATAGGGCTGTAGTCAAGAACACTTAAGGTAATTATTTATAATTTGATTCAGCTGTGTTTTAATATTTACAAAAGTAAATTATTGAAAACATCATTATTATCAACTTTGATGTTCATTAATTATTCACTTTAAAATACTAAATAAAAAATGCCCTGAAAAGTCAGTAGGCTTGTTGATTGTCATTAGCAGTGATAGACCTGCCAACCTTTATGTCAATGTCCAGGGAGACATTTTTCACTGCATTGCTGCCTCTTACCTCAGTTTTCTGTTCAGCCCACTTGTTCATTACCTTCTAACAGGAGGAGTTTGTATTAAAGGGAGGTCGGGTCGGAGTTGCATGTGAAGCCAAAGATGTCCCAAGTTATCTCTGCTTCTCTGCCTTTTTGGTGTTTTTCACCTGTTTTAATCCACTGTCATATCATCGTCATCATCATCATCATCATAATTGCTGACTCCCATTTACAAACATTTTTGCAGACAGGATTCATTGTTTACCTATTTCCAAGTGCCAGAGCCTTTGCAGTTCTGGGACCTACGTTGCTGACTAGCATCTCTTCATTGGTGTGTACAGTATATAAATGTTGTGTGTAGTAATATAAAACTGTCAGTAGTTAGATCCTGCCTTGGCTGGGTTCTCCCCTCTGTAATGTTGCCCGTCTTTTTTTTAGTATACCACCAGGATACTATACCAGTATACGAGTATATATGTGTTTCATCATGCTAGTGTGCATTCTGAAGCAGCACTGAACACATTGTGCAGTGGGTAGGACACACAGGGAAGAGCAGAAATAAGCCCAGTGAAGTCTGGAGACATAAAAGTGAAGACAACCCCAAGGCTAAGTCCAGTATCAGAGTAAAACATCTTGAGACCAGTTTCAAGACTGGATTTGGTATCTAAAACTTTTAGATACCAAGTTCTCTACCTTCCTAGTTGTAGAGACTTCATCAGAAGGGCTCATCTACCACCATTACTGATATAGTGAGTACAGACTATCAAGCCTAATAATACAAGATATTCAATAATAATTCAAAATATCAGGGAAGACCCACACAGAGGCCTGAGGGATCTTTGTATGAGTAATGTCTGAAGTTCCATTTAGTCAGCAAAGAACTTTTGAGGAAGAATCTGATTTGAAGAATACAGATCAAGGGGTGAACGTTGCATGCGGCCATTTCACTTCAGCTTGGCTCGTCTCTGTTACCTTGTTAGGCTCCATTGAAGTGTGAGAAGGGAACAGGGAAGGAGACCCGAGGACGCTTTGGATCGATAATCAACTTTAGTTTCGCCACTGCTCCCATTCTAGTGTGAATGGCACTTAAATAGAATCTAGCAAGACTTCAGGCTCACTGATTGATTTCGTTTGTGTTGGAGATTCATAACTCTGTGAAGACTCATTATTGACTGCGTCTCCATCTCAGACTCAGACAGTCTGAGAGCTCGAGCTGTTGTGTGCTACCTTCAACGCTTTTATTCTGATGAAATAAAGTTGCTTTTTCTTCTTGCAGCGCACCATTTCTGAGAACGATTCCAGACAAAAATCAAAGCTCGCTGCTGTGTTTAGCAGTAAAGTGGCCAACTTTGTGGTAGGAGGGAAGGTCTCGTTCATTTGTAAATGAAGCCACTCTGTCACCACTCACTTGTTTCTGCTGTGATCATAGTAAGATGTGTAAAAACAAACATTGTAAAGCAAAATGAACCCTTGCGAGGATCTTCTTTATATACACTAGTACTTAAGTGAGGCTGCTTTTGCTGTTCAGCAGATTACTGCCATGCGTGGCCTGTTTGTTGCTGGTGAACTTGTAGTAAAGATAGATGCGGTGGTTCTGATGTGGCTGCCCCTGCTTATAGATAAAACTCCTCCCTGGTCTCTGGAGAGACTCTGGACAGGACACACAACCACAACAATATGATACTGATATCATCTGGGAAGAGTATAATAAACTCATTAATGGGTACCCACAAAGGAGGGTATGTTACTGAAACATCAAAATCTTAGGTTACTTGCCAGAATTGAATTACATAATAATTTACATACACAAAGCTTTCATCTCTGCGTTGTGTTCAAGTGGTTACCAATGCAGCAGCTGGTCTTCTTTGCCGCAGCTAATTCTGATCACAACTCAAAAGGCATAAAGTTGATGAGCCAAACTTATGTAAACTTTAATGCAAAGACTCAAATCAGTGTAAAACACCAAATCCCAGTTTGAACCATCCGAAACGGTCTCGTTTATAAGTACAGTAAGGCCATGGAAGTTTTCATTAAGTGTTTTTTTTTTGTGTATGGCTTTGTGATATGGTCAGCAGATTAGATTCGTTTTATGTTTTTCAAGAGATGGAGTGATGTTATGCTTTAGCTGCTCTATCCAGACACACACATTAATTTGATGTTGCAACCTTTAGTGGGCCTCGGCTCTGAAGAGGCAGAAACTATTTATCAAACTTTAATTATTATTAGGTCCAGGCCAGTGGCCATTCTTGTCCCAGTGTTGGCCACTAAGACTGCAGAACCAAATTATCGTGAGGTCCGCTCTCACCGAGCCCACGCTAAAAGCATCTGAATAGCAGGTTTTATCTAGCCCCTGTGCTTTTCCTTTACCCGAGGCTCTCAAACGGTCCCTCTGTATCCTCCCTGCTTTTTATCACTTAGCCTAATCTCATGGTAGATCGAGCCTCTGGTCAGCTGTCTTCTTTCCTCCCATCTCTCTTTTTTTTTTTTAACATCCGTTTTCCTCTTCCCTCCCTTCCTTTATCCTCATTTATTCTTATTATTTTTCTATTCTTTTTATCCAGCTTTAATCCCGAAGCCCATGTCGAGCGACTTGCTGTGTAATTACGCTGCCAAACATGGCAGGGTCTCACTCCGTGCAGCTGTTGGCGTTGCCAGAATTCGATCTCCTTTGCAACTCTGTGGTCAATTAGGCAGTAAATGAATTTAGCTGCAGGATGCTGCTAACTGAATGGTGCTGTCGGATTTAGGCAATGATAACAGAGGAAGCAGTCTGTGAAGATTCTCAGTCATCCAGGTCAGGGTTTTCCAGAAAGTCATGGCAACTGGACCTTGAAAGCAGGTTTAGTGGCCAACAAATAGCAGTTTTGGAAAAGGCAGAGGGGAGGATGACGAGTTTTACTGCTGCGGTGACTGTAGACCGCTGGCATGCCTGGGAAATAGAGTGTGTGTGTGTGTGTGTGTGTGTGTGTGTGTGTGTGTGTGCGTGCATAAAGTGGTACAGGATTGACTCCAAGTAGTCACAACATGAGAAACACTAAAGCACTGGATAAACACATTCATCAGGACCCCCCACTTCCATTCATTTCCCTTTCTCATTCTTTGTTTTTGTAGTTGCTTTGAACCGTCTCTCAGTTTCTTTCTCTGTCTCTCACTCTCTCTTCCTACATTGGCGGTCGTCTTTGATGCCTGTTTAGTGCTTTCTTTTTTCTTTTTTTTCTAGCAGTGCTCTGGTCAGAGATGAGTGGTGCCTCACTGTAAGTCTGCCACGCTAATTAAAGCTGACAGCAGCTGCAGATGCGTAAGACCTCAAGTGGCTTCGCCCTCGTCACACTGCTGCTTAACAGTGACAACTTCAACTCCTGTCCTTCCATATGTTAGGCTCCGAAGGCAAAACCGCCTGTTGGATCAGAAAGGTGTGATAGAGGTGACTAAAATGGTTGGTGAATGTTCTTCTGTGAATCCTCTTTCATTATGATTTTACTTTGTTAGAGGCTTGTAGGTGGTGTCAATTCATTGTTTTCCAAGATATTCTTAAAATGAGGCACATTTCCAAAAATGCCAACCAATGAAGCTCTGGGTTATGCTGCCTAAATCTGATTTGTTATGACCAGTTATGTTTTACACTTGCCTTTGATGGACATGGACTATGACGGGCTCCTCTTCCAAATACTATCTGGTATGTGGAGATGTTCTACACATCCAGACCACACAATATAATGGAGCTTCTTTGTTTATTTGTTTCCGAAATAAATCAGGCTCCAAATTACACTGTGGTCTAGTGGGGCGTCGCCAACAGGGCGTGAGGCAAGGGTGGGGATGGGGGCACTGTATTTATGATCAGACACGTATGTTACAAAAGAGTCAGAACGACAGAGAGTTAAACAAGAGAGACAAACTTAGTAAAGACAAGCTTTGAAAATATTGAAATTTGAAACTGTTTTAGACAATAGTTTCGTCATTGTTCACACAATTCCACGTATATTTTGTGCAGGTCTGGAGGACTTCAAATGTTATATCAAGGGGAGAGACAGGGTCTTAATCGTACCTGACTGAAAATAGAATTCCTCTTGGTGAACTTCCACTTTTCCACAACATGACAACACTTGAGACAATGGCATTGATTACAGAAATAGTAGGTATATAGAGGGGAGTAGTTGTGAGGTTGAGCCTGAAAGGAAGTAAGGTTTTTACCAAGCTTTGATCCTGTTTCTTCAGGCTTAGGTTCTGTTCTGAGTCTGTTTTGAGCCCGTTTTCTACAATATCTTCAGTAAACAAGGCAAAAGCAGAAGAAACCGAGTTATTCCTGCATCTCCTGTGGTTGGCTTATGCCTTTTTTCAAGTTTGGCCAGTTGTTGAAGCAGAGACCCCAGGAGACTTGACGGTAGATGTGGACAAGCTCAGTATGTTTTTCCTCAACACTTTCTGCTATTGCTTTGATGATTGATTGACACCACCCCACTGGTCAAACGTGGGAATTCATATCGTATGCACATGGCGTTAATTTCTGGTGACATGCACATCTGGTACTCTAATTCAATGCACACTACAAGAGGGGAATGTGGATGTATATGTGTAGTTAAAAGGAAGTATGTGCATGGCCTAAGAGTAGGAGGCTGCTAAATGCACTGAGATGTGGTTCAGCAGGTCATTTGAAACTACTCATTGAATACAAAATTCATCTGCATAATTAGGCATATGTGCACAAAATAACACATGAAAGCAGATCATGAGTCATGGTAAACTTTCCCATACATGCTCTAGTTAATATTTTTGTAGGCATTACTGATATGATTTTTGTCAGATAAAGTCAGTCACACTGTACAGCAGAGCTGCACGCATACGTTTCAAATTAGAGACGACACGTCATTTGATTTTACTATAATTAGAACTTTTTCTTTGAAGTTATAGAAATGTATGAGCCTTTAGTTTTTATTCCCCCAACTATTGATAGTTGGCAGAGCTCAACTTCCCCTGGTTCCCTTGTAATTTGAACAGTGAAATAAACCAGTCCATCCAGGAATATTCCAAAGTTGCGGTTGCAACAGTTTATGCTAATTTAGCCAACCATTGTAAATTGCAGTTTTACAAAAAGTTGGGAAATGTTTTTCTACAAAATTGTGAGTTTCATCACAATTTTATAGAAAAAAAATGCAGTGGAGTCAGACATTTTAGGCCACATAACAAGAGTCTGCAAAATCCTGAAGGAACTGTATCTAGAGTACAGTTAAGATTTCTCAACCAATGAAATAAATAAACTTGAGAAAACTGGAGAATTGGATTTTTAGATGGTTTTGTATTATATCAATTTTACACTGGATGAGTCCACAGCATGTGAAAAATGTTGTGACCTGTTCTCTACGATTGTTGAAGGACGTTTGTTTTAGAATCTAAAAACGAAAACCTGGTGTCATCAGATCCCATGATCCCAGTTGTGCCTGAGACTTGTTGTTGGAACTTAAAGTTTGAAGTCTGAATCTGTCAGCCAGCTGATGACTTACTGGCGGAGACACAGTGACATGTTCTCTCCATGTGTGTATTTCATCTTTAGCACCCTGCTTTTTTTTCCCACATTCCAAAAACATGCAGGTTAGGTAAACCGGCAACTCTAAATTGCCCCATAGGTGTGTGTATGAATGGTTGTGTGTCTCTGTGTGTCAGCCCCCCTGTGACCCTAGTGAGTATAGCTAATGAATGGAATGTATTGTCCAACGTAATGTCATACTGCTTTTGAACCTGTGAACACAAACGTGAATAATGAGCAGCAAACAATGACCTGTGTGTGATTTTTCATGTCATGGCACCCCAGAAATCATCAACAGATTGGAGCTGGGTGATCATAGCGGGGCAGGGGAGGGGGCGCTTATTCTCCTACATGTGAAGCATTATGTCAAGATACCCTTTGAGGGGGTGACATGTTTTGCAGCTGTAGCCTCACTGGAGACATGATCCCCCCACTCCCCAGCTTTTCTTCTTTCATGTATATGTCCAGCTCTGCATTTTGAGAATAACGAACGTGTCTTAGTTTATCGTGTACAGTATGTCTGGCAGTGGGAATAAAAATTAGAGAGAGAACATGGGAGTTGAAACTGCAGAGACAAATGAGGTGGCATCACGTACTTTCTGCCTCTTAAGCTCACAGTGTTTTTCTTCACTCTTGCCCTGCTTGCATGTTTTGTTTTTGCTTCCACGTTTAGGAATTCAAATATTTTTACCAGATGATGGAAGAAAGACGAGTCTCCAGCAGCAGCTGCTACAGTCTGTATATGGTGTCTACTTCAGAGAGAAAACATCCTCTTTAGTGTTTTCCATTCAGCATAGTTTACATTCCTGTGTTGGCCAGAGGATTTAATCTCCAGCTACCACTGTAAGAAAACAAAATGTGTTGAGATGTTATTGTCCGGCCGGCCCCTTCTGAGTTGTTAGTATGCATAACAGGCACACTCCGGTGAACAGGTCGAGGTTGGAGGTCAAGGGTGAGTGGAGCTAATGCTTTCACGCTCTTGATTCAGCTCCTCTCGGGTGTAATAGCCGCCTGTCAATTTGTTTGAGCTGCGGATTTGCATAATGAATTTATATTAGCCAGTGCACTCCAACCCCCCCCACACACCCCCCAACCCCCACCCCGTTCATCCTGCACTCATCAGGTTTAACGAGCGCTAAGAGCGGAGTGTTTAAATGCAAACGAGCTTCATTTCCAAACTGACGCCATGGCCCAAGTATGTCCCGCATACAACAGAGCGAGCCCCGCTGAGAAGCTTCAACAATAGATGGATGGATGGAGATGATGGAAACAGAGACAGTGAGAGAGAGAAGTGAAAACAGGGTGAGTAGTGAGGATTCTTCAAGGTACTGTGTGAGCATAAAAAAAGGATGGAGAGCAGCAGGGCAGCTGAGCTTATAGGCGTCAGCGCAGAGGTGATCAACAAGCCACTGTCTTGTTCATCATAAAATCTATTTCTCCACACTGTGATAATTTATTTTATCATGTTGATTTATTTTAATTCATCAGCGTGTGGCCAAGTCGCCATTGGTATTTTCTGTTTCTGAACTTTCAAACAGTATCGGGACTGTTGTCACATACTGTATCTCATAGATTCTGAGCATATTCTGTGGAATATGGCTCAGCTATGGGGCAGCGCGGTTGTCCACAAATGGTGAGAGTGTTGGGGTAGTGATTCAATTTCTTGTTTTATTTATTACAATTTCATCAGGATTAGTACTTCAAGGGCTGGGCAGAGTCGGATGGAGCATAATAGAACAGAGTAAGTGCAGGAAAAAGGGGAATGGATTTATATCAAGTCTTATGCTACTTCTAGTTTGGTTGCCAAAGTTTGCATGCCTCAAGAAGGTCTCAAGTCTGGTTCCAAGTCAAGACTCCAAAAGTCTGAAGTCAAGTCCAAGTTCTGAACTTTAGGTGTCAAGTAAAAAAGGGTAATAATATGGTGTGGGTCACCAAATATTAGATTTTTAAACACGAGGTCACTGTTAAATAGGTCAGAAATAATTACTACTAATCACTACTCTTTTAAGTTATTATTTCAAAACAACATTTAGGGAAAGGGTGTGCAAAGTAGGAGAGTGCTAGAAGAGTCAATTTAAAGGGAAAATAAAAGGGAAAAAAATCAGCTGTGAATAAAAATGGGATTACATACCAGTTTATGGTCTTATCTAGCTTCGAAGGATCTACTAAATTCGTTTTGTTACAAAATGCAAAAAGCCTAAAACATCTAATGTTCTGTCTGTATTTTTTGTGGTTTGAGAAGGCAGAAATACTGAACTGTAAGAAAACCAGAGAATGAGATTAGCAGCAGAAAAAATAAAAATAAAATACTGATTAAATCCGTATCCGACACAAAAATAACAACTGTAGTCTTTTACACACAGTTCAGCTAGTTGCTCCAAATAATGTAGTTTTACTGCTTAACACTTAGATTTGACAGTAAAAACAGAAAGGGCACCTTTGAAAAAGGAATAGTAAGATACACACAGGATGGAATGTTCACACTTTGATTACATCAGAATAAACTGGAACTCACACTACGATATTGTGAATTTAAAGAGGAAATCGTAACATATTGCTTAAAAGAATTTACTGATTTGTTTGCTGTGTTTTTTTGTTACAGATATCAGTATATTGCATCAAGTGAGGGATCATGTCAGGTTCAGTGACCACACCCTCAGTCTGGGTCGGCTCTAATGTCCACCCAGGTCATTCTTATGAAGGAGTTATCTCTGTAATTTGGTGTGAGGATTTGCTCAAAAATGGCAGACTGATGAACTAATTACATCTTGGTGGTCAAAGGTCAAAGTTACTCTTACTTTGTGTCAGTACCATCCTTCTAAACACAACATCTCTTGAACACGCAGAGGGAATATCATTACAATATCATTAAATCTTACACACTGGCCAATCTAGTCCACTTGAGCTCAAGGATGAACTGATTAGATCTTGGTGGTTAAAGGTCAAAGTTACTGTACCCATGCTCATAAACAACACACCTTTGCAACACCTGGAGGGAAAATAGTTACATCTTTACATCTTACACACTGGCCCGTCCAGTCCACTTGAGCTCAAGGATGAACTGATTAGAATATGAGTCTGAACTGCAACTTGACTAGGTGGGATTGATTGATTGGGAATGTCATGAATTCCGCAGTTCTACAACAATATAAAGTTTGATTTTATGATGGCACTAGATGAAAAGTTTAAGGATTACTGAGTCATTGGAAGATTTCAGTGTGTCCCTTCAGGGGTCACCACAGCGGAACGTGTTCCACACATTGCTTAGGCATGAGTTTTTAGGCCGGATACCCTTCCTGGTGCAACCCTCCCATTTTATCTGGGCTGGGGACCAGCACCAAAGTAGACCTCTGTGGCTGGGCGGGGCCGCGCCTGGTGGCAAGGGTTTTGATCCCGCAGTCTTCTGCACCCCAAACCCGATGCCCTACTCATTGAGCCACCAGGCCCCTTTTCAGTTCTTTCTAAGAGAAAATGTCCAAATGTCTCCAGCAAATTCCATGGCAATCCATCTAAAAAGGTCGACCTCATACAGGCTCATATCATTTTTGTCAGCAATACATCCTATAGTGGCTGAGATATTTCACCCTGGATTGACTGACACTCTAGAAAGACGCTGCCGAGTAAAAATATCTCAAAACAGTTCAAAGCAGAAATAAAGATCTTTTTTTTTTTTTTTTTTTTGTCGGTTGGAGAATTTACGTTATGTGTATGTCACCATGCAGCCCCTGATGTCTGTCCCACACACGTTGTCATCCATCACTCCTTTCCCCCCTGACCACTCTGCTGGGGAGATGTGTGGCCATTCACCTGACAGCGACAGAGGCCTTACATCATGGTTCATGACTGTGAAACTACCCTGGAGGCCCCATGTGTGTCACATCGAGTGTGTCGTTCACCAAGACGCCTTGTACTGTGGTTAGCTCCCCCCCTTTTCTTTTACTTCCCTCTACAGCGGAGTGGTAATGATAATTGACCCCCCCCACACTTGGTTTGATAGACTTGTCTATCCCCCCCTCCTTCCCATCCCCCAGTCTGTTTGAGCCCAGTGTGTGTGCTAGGTAATGATGCAGCTGGGCCATTAAAAGTGGGGCACTATTTGACAGCGCCCCACACCTTTCATTCCCTACAACCCCCCCCCCTCCCTCCCTCCCCCTCCCCCTCCCCCTCCCCCTCCCACTTGCACATGTATACACACACAGAGGGCCTGAAAAGAGCCAAATGAACCCCTACAGGAGTAAATGGAGTATTTCTCTCTAGATGTGGATTGTGCATTTGTTTTGAAAAAAAAAATGGAGAGAGGGAGGGAGGGTGAGGACACAGAGGGAGCTGAAGTTAGGTCTCTCTGCCACCGACTGTCTTTCAGTGTCTCGGGTACTCTCCCACTCCGTCTTTCGGAGGTTGTGTATGTACATGTTTGAAGTCTGTCCTTTTGTCTTAGGGGATTGTGCAGTGCTTGTATTGACTATTGTGTGTGTTCGTGTGTGTGTGTGTGTTGGTGGAGGGGGGAGCTGAAGGTGTTAAAGGCTTTATGTGAATAGTCTTCATCCGTCAGCCGCCGAGGTCGGTAGGGCGATGCTGAAAGTCCTGGGTGGTCCGCTATTCATACACACATTTGTCTACTGTAAGAGATGGGTGGGCGGTTTGGTGTGTTCATGCACACACACACACACACACACTTCTGTGTATGAGTGACTCGGGTATAAATCTGCATCTAAAATTACAGCTACAAAGATAATTTTACTGATCACAAAGTGGGATGAAGCTGTTATGAATGTTGGGATTAAACTAAGTTTAGACCTACAGTCAGTAGTTAGATCAGATCAGAGTAGGATTATAATATAAATAAAGATAGTTATCAGATTTCTGTCCTATCGGTATCATCTACATATAGTGCAGGGTTAAAGATAAACTCTTAATTTCCTAACTCTTACCACGAGACTTCTATGTTTTTGTGTTAGTATCGCTCGGGTCTGACTAAACCTAAACATTCATGTTTTCAACCGCACTGAGTTTAGTTGGTGATTTAAATATTTTTTGACGCACATATCGTTTCATTACAAACTGCCTAAAGAAGCATGTATTTAACACTTGTATTTCTAATTTTAATCTTAACCATTAGAGAGCAGCAGCGTGAGTAAAGAATATTAAATGGTAGACATGCATGTGGAGCACTTTTTTAGGCAAGTGCTTGTGTTTTTGTTTGACTATTGAGTTTGTACTTCCAAGAATAAATACCAAATATGATATAGATCTTAGGGTTCAAATTCCCCTCCAATACCATCTGATTGGTCCCAAATTCAGGTCCGCAATCGTTCAACCAAGCTCATACAGAACTACAGTATCTTTAGAGATAATAACAAGAAGTCCTGAAACAGATGGACTGTGTCCCCCACAGAGTCCTGATCTTAACATCATGGAGACACTCTAGAATTACATGAAGTGACAGATGTGAATATCTAATATGAGAAATATTTCTACTTTGATTTCTACTAATTTGATTTGCATTATCAAGTATGTAATGTCTTGTACATTTACTCCACACTTTGGTAGAAAATACATGTTAGGAACAAAAATTTACTGTGAAACAACTGCTGTTGTTGCAGCCAGTCATGTAACACATGTGACATGTGATGAGATTTTGAGGACGTACTCATTTTTAAGGCAAACTACAGCCTTATTACTAACCCTAGCATCTTTATTCAGTTCCTAAACTAGCACTCACCAAAATCTGGTCTTGTTGTGTCTAAATCTAGCCGCATTCTGTGTTTGAACATTTTGAAAGCCACCCTTATTTAAAGCAAATTTTGCCGCCATTTTTGGCTCCATTGTAAGCAACGCTATTTGCCATTTTGTTGCCTGGTGCTAGAAGGAGTGCAGTTTGAAAAAACACCTGCTTAAGTTGGAGGACAGTTTGACCAAATCCACAGAAGAGACACAACAAGTTTACTCAGATGTTAATAATTAATCATCTGCCAAGCACCTTTAAAAACTGTGTGCACATGTATTGAGGACAACCCCTGCTGATTTACAGGATAATTTTAGTAATTCTCTAAACTAACAATTATTTAATTGTATTTTCAACAATCCCCGTCTCAATCCTCGGTACAGTACTAACCACTTTGAATAGGAAGTTTCTCTGGAAGCTAATTTAGTCATCAAATATTATTATTCATGTGAAAAGTCACTCCTTCTTCTATGTGTGCTATATCTCGATACTTTTTAAATGTATAATAATAAGAGGAAGAGTTCTGTGCTCATAGTGAAGATCCGGCTGGAGCCATAAATGTGTCTTTCTCCCTCAGCTCCTTTAGCCAAAGCCTCACTGTACACAAAGCTTTTATTCTTTTTTTTTATTAAATTACTTGTCCTCAAACTTTGACTCACACTGCCTGCCTCCCAGTGTGCTGTGGTTTCTTTCACTTTAGAACCTTTTGAGCTGATGAGACCCCTAAAGCGGAGGACCAAGGCTTTTGCAACTACAACTACAGAAATGTCTAGATAATCATTACAATGGTAGTCGTTGGGCCAATGTGCAGCTGAAGGACACAGTTTATGTTTCAAAAGACATCTTTGTTTTGGTCTGTTTTTGGAGGGAGGTTTAGGCTGTTATTATATAATTATTATTATTAGCAGAAAATGTCTCTATATCTTATGTTTGTTTTTAAGATATTTTTACACGCTGTATACTAAGACTAATTAGGATTTTCACTTAGATGATTAGCACAGTTTATTAATTTATTAAATGAATGTGTGTCAGAGGGTGCTTTTCATATTCAAATGATTTGAAATAAAGCTTTTACACTTTAAATGAGATGCTGTAGACATTCATTTGCAACTACATGATGCCATAGGGTAATCAAAGACACAGAAGGTTACTTTCGATGAATATGCTTAATTTCCTTTGGTTCACATTTTCTAACAGAGAAATTCATAGATGGAGTAAGAAAAACTGAAAGCCTCACACAGCACTGGAACATTGTGTATAAATTATTTATAGCTTGAAATGTGATAACAGGAGTTGATAATTAGGAAAGCTGGAAACTGACATCTTTTTACGCAAGTGAAGGAAAACAAGCCTCCTAGCGTGCTGCTCTTCTTTTTACTTCAGAGCCTAGATTTAAACCCGATTCAACTCTAGAGCTGTGTGTTAGTCTGCCTGTCTGTTCGTGCTTGCGTGTGTGTGTGTGCACGCGCGTGTGTGTGTACGCACGTGCACGCGTGTGTGTGTATATGGAAGCTGAGTGATAATTATAACTGTCTGACACCTCTAGGTTCCCAGACTGGGAGGCCTTACTGAACAGCAGTCAGCCAGCCAACCGTTGGTGTGTGTGTGTGTGTGTGTGTGTGTGTGTGTGTGTGTCTGCATCCCTCAGTGTCACATGCAAATCAGAAGCTTGAGTCGCACAGTCTGGGGGCTCTGCGCTAACACTGAGTGTGTATGTTTGTCCGTGTTCTTCTGAGCCCACAGCCTTGCAGATTGGAAGATGTTGGAATGGCATCAGTGTCAGCAAACTGTCACTTGCATGTGCACCAGAAGGTGAATGCTCATGTCACAGGTCTTACATTTAAACAAATTGAACTTTCGAGTTTCTGATCATTCTCCCTGGAAAACTGCTTTGCACCTGCTGAAGTCGATAGAAAGCTAAGTACTACCACACTATGCACATGGGCAACAGCACTTAAAATCAGGAAGCCCTGAGGAGCGAAACGGACCAATACATAAAACTGGCAGAAATAGTCGCATGCAGTGTGTTTCACTTGTGGATTTATTCGTTATTTATTATTTTGCAGCGTGGAAAACTGTATATTTATGTACTGCATAATATGACTGCACAGAGTACAGCTACACTCTGTCACACAAAACTCAAGTAAGCTTTTAACACTACATTATATTGTATTTGCATCTCTACTTGACTTAGATTAAACTTAGAAAATCTACCAGTAGAAAACACTGCTCTGTTTACTAATTTGGCCTAGTTCTAGTCCAAACGCAGGGAGGATTTAGCAGAATTACTGTAGGATGTGTTTTACAGCCAATTAAGAGATTTAGTTACCTAATAGACAAGGAAACAGCCTGGAGATAAATGTTTTTTTCACTGGCCAAAAACTGTATGGGAAATATTGCCGTACAGAAC